>NC_079211.1:118714983-118749983 GCF_029633865.1 Lampris incognitus
AAAAGAAAATACGGCAGGCATTAACTGTATTCAGTAAGAGCAAAGGCAAGAGAGCTCTGTGCATGCAGGAGATCACGTGATGGAGAGCATGGGAGTGCCGCTGACCAGCATCTTAAAATCTCGCATTAATTAAATGCTTCATTATTACATCTTAATATGCCATCTTTCACTGAATCTAGGTAACGTATAAAAGAAATCTGAGGTCTTGTTGTAAATTCAAAGCCTTAAGGGACATCACCACAGTCCAACTTTGAGGACAGAAGTGACGAATAAATGCAGTAAGCTTAATAACAACAATGAATAGATAATATTCTTTAGAGTCGTGGGTACTAACTCAGTTTTTAATGACCATTTTGAACATTTTTGTTGAAAACATTGTGGATAAAAGATCACAATCTGGTGGAAAGCATAGGAGCGCTGGTATAAAGGGAAACATTCGATTAACACCAGTGCTTAAGTCTGACTTTGAGGGAAAAAGTGACATCAACAAGTCATCAAGTAACTCAAATGACTTGAGTAACTCATGTGAGCAAATTACTAACTCGCCAAAATGAGATACACCTAGAAACTGGCCACAAGTTTTTTTTTTTTTTTTGCTGCTCTGCATCCCTAGGGCTTAAATATGTCTTTTCAGATTTGATAACATGGCCTTAACTAGAAATAGAAACAGCAGTTAGAGTTTGTCTATTCTGGTTTGTAGACTTTAAGGAGGCAGGATAATCCATCATACCCACTTGGTTGCACTATTTAGTTATGAGGCCACAGACACTACCATTAAGTCAGCCTGTTACAGCTCTCTCACAATGAACACACACACACATAAATATATATACACACACACACACACACACACACACACTCATGAGTCAAAACGTTATGACCACCTGCCTAATATACTGTTGGTCTGCCATGTACTGCCAAACAGCGCCGACCCGCCGAGGTATGAACTCTACAAGACCCCTGAAGGTATCCTGTGGTATCTAGCAATAAAACATTAGCAGCAGATCCTTCAAGTCCTGTAGGTTGCGAGGTGGAGCCGCCATAGATTGGATTTGTCGGTCTAGCACATCCCACAGATGCTCGATCGGATTGAGATTTGGAGAATTCGGAGGCCAGGGCAACACCTTGAACACTTCATCATGTTCTTCAAACCATTCACAAACGATGTGTGCAGTGTGGCAGGGTGCTTTGTCCTGCTGAAAGAGGCCACTGCCATCAGGGAATACCAATACCATGAAGGGGTGTACCTGGTCTGCAATGATGTTTAGGTTGGTGGTACGTGTCAAATTGACGTCTACATGAATGGCCGGACCCAGGGTTTCCCAGAAGAACATTGTCCAGAGTATCACACTCCCTCCACCAGTTTTTCATCGTCCCACAGTGCATCCTGGTTCCATCACTTGCCCGGGTAAATGGTGTACATGTACACGGCCATCCTCGTGATCTAAAAGAAAATGGCACTCACTGGACCAGGCCACCTTCTTCCACTGTTCCAAGGTCCAGTTCCGATGCTCGCATGTCCATTGTAGGCACTTTCAACAGTGGACAGGGGACAGCATGGGCACTCTTACCAGTATGCAGCTACGCAGCCGCATACACAGCAGGTGTGAGGCACTGTGTGTTGTGACACATGCCTTCTGTAACCATCATTGACATTTTCTGTGACTTGTGCCACAGTAGACCTGCTGTCAGTCCGGACCAGATGGGATAGCCTTCATTGCCCTCGTGCATTGTTGAGCCTTGAGTGCCCAACACCCTGTCGCCAGTTTGTGGTTTGTCCCTCCTTGGACCACTGTTGGTAGGTACTCATCACTGCTGACCGGGAGCACCCCACAAGCCTTGCCGTTTCAGAGATGCTCTGACTCAGTCGTCTGGCCATAACAATTTGGCCCTTGTCAAAATTGCTCAGGTCTTTACTCCGGCCCATTTCTCCTGCATCTAACATGTTGACTACGAGAACTGATTGTTCGCGTACCATCTAATCTACCCAGGCCCTTGTTGGGAGCCCTTGTTTGGAGATCATCAACATTATTCAGTTCCCCTTGAGTGGTCATAATGTTTTGGCTCACCAGTGTATGTGTATGTATGTCATTAAACACACAATCAGAAATAAACAAACTCAGTCACATGGACCAGCATACATGTCCTCGCCATCCAAATAAAATTTGATGTACCAACACCATATGTTTTTATTGTAAATATGAAAACCATGTTTGTGTGTGTGTGTGTGTGACAGAAATTGTTTTGTGCATATAACTCCTTGTCTGTGGTTCTTATCAACAATATTTTGTTCCAGTTTCTAGTTCTTAAAACATTCCTCTCAAAACTCTGCAACTGCGCACTAAACTTTTCAATCACTTGGATGATGCGATGCAAAATTTGGCACTTGGTGAATTAATCAGAAGGCGGTTTAAATGTCTATAATAATCTTTCATTGTCTTTTGTAATCAGATTGCAAATCTTTCCCTGTCGTACTTACAGGACACTTGGTAGTTTTGAAAATCAGATTTCAGACAATTTTCGTATTATTTTAACAAGTTTGGAAAATATTTTCCTCTCTCTCTTTCTGTCTCTCTCTGTTTTGTCTCCATGGTCTCTCTCCCCATTACTCTTCCCATATGTTCTTTTTGGAAGTCCGTCAGAACCGCTGATCAGCTCCATAAATAAAGTCACCTGCTAAATGCCCCCCTCCCACCACCACCACTCTAGGGTTACGGTTTGTTTTATGGCATTTCTGAAACACACTAATGGTTTTAACATCTGTCAAGCTAAGCTACCCTTACATAGATAACTCTCTCCACAATCCTCTATGGAGAGAGAGAGCGAGAGAGAGAGAAAGAGAGAGAATCATGTATAGAGAGAGAGAAATGGGGGGGGGTCAGAAAGGAAACAGTTAATCAATGAGAATAATTAAGAGGCTTAAGGTCAAGCACCCGAATGATGGATAATGTTGCATTGATACAAAAAAGTCTAAGAGGCTGAGGAGAAGAGTGGACTAGGAAGGCAACAACGGGCGTAGAAAGAAAGAGTGTACTAACGTGAGAGAAACAGAATAGGAGAGAATCAAAGCAGTGGGAACAGAGAACCTAAAGAAATATATTTGAGGTCTTCCTGTGAATTATGTTATTTCTACTGAGAACAGTGTCTCCACACATGTCCAAGACCTTGGGGTAGGAGATGGGGACAGACAGATTTAAAATGACTGTACAAGTAGATAAAACAATTAAGAAAAATAAAAAATATTGAGTCAGTAAAAAAAACTGTGCGTCTTCCAATAATCAAACCACCTGGCATGCTACAACAGAGCCCAGCTACTCCGCTGTAATGCTGTCATTTTATCAGCATGTTAACAACTCAAGTTAATCACTCACCGCCTTTGGCTTTCTTGAATATTCAGTTCTTTTGCAAGTCTATGTTGAAGGATAGAGGGATGGATTATTGGACATACTGGCTTGTTTACTTAAAAGCCAGCTACAAAACATGCTTACTGAAAAGTAAGCCTGAAATAGCGGCTTCTATGGCTATGTCTGTATGTGTGTGTGGGGGGGGGGCATGTGGGCACGCATGTCCGGTTGCATAGGTTTGAGCATTAGTCAGCGGTTAAGAATATACAGCTAAGTGTTTTTCGTTGTAGTGTACATTTCACAACTGACAGGAGAGTGGGTGAAGCCAATATATGCATGACTGAATTTAACCACCAACTCCATAATTACCCTGTCGTTGTCACCTTGGAAATGAGGGTTGAATTATGTGCCAGAGCCAAAAGTATGGCGAGACACACAATGACAGGGCTCCATCCACAAATGGCCCCTTAAATGTTGAATCATAGGGTGTTTTCCCCTGAATGGCTATGCAAACAGTTGGTTTCCATGTTTTTATTTTCATCTTTTACGTCACCATTGATATTGTCGTCATAACATCACGTTTGCCAGCATCATCAGTTGGCATTACATATGAAATCTAATTCATTTTTAGGTTGTTAGCTTTACTAATGATTATTTGCCTGAGTGTATCTGTTAGCCAGGGCTCCAAAATGTTATCACAGAGGCATTCATCATAACAAGCAAAATCATAATTGAAACTTCCAAATCTGCAACAACAAAATATGTCTATATGCCTGTCCTTGTTTGGTGTACATCATAATGTGTCTTTTCCCATAAAAAAATAAATCACTGCCTTTCTTTGTTGCTCTCTCCCAGACTTGAAGAAGTCATTTGAACAGGAACCACTGGGGAAGGAAGTGTCTCTGGAACAGGAAGTGTTGTTACAGTGTCGTCCTCCAGAGGGCATACCAGCTGCTGAGGTATGTTCTCACCGATCTACTACTACTGCTTTCGGCTTCTCCCGTTAGGGGTCGCCACAGCGGATCATCCTTTTCCATTTCTTCCTGTCCTCTGCATCTTCCTCTGTCACACCAGCCACCTACATGTCCTCCCTCACCACATCCATAAACCTCCTCTTTGGCCTTCCTCTTTTCCTCTTCCCTGGCAGCTCCATATTCAGCATCCTCCTTCCAATGTACCCAGCAGCTCTCCTCCACACATGTCCAAACCATCTCAATCTTGTCTCTCTTGCTTTCTGTCTCCAAACCGTCCAACCTGAGCTGTCCCTCTAATATAGTCATTCCTAGTCCTTTCCTTCTTCATCACTCCCAATGAAAATCTTAGCATCTTCAATTCTGCCACCTCCACCTCCGCCCTCTGTCTTTTTGTCTACGTTCTCAATGATGACAGATGTTAAAACAAAGAGAACACTAATTGGACAGAAAGAAATAGAGATTTTTTTTTCTTTTAGAATAAAGAAGATTTCGTAAACAGAATTAGGAGTGACTGAGGGGACTGAAGAGTCATAAGAGAGACAAAACACATTGTACTAAAGATAAAGCCAACGTGAAATTCATTAAATAAATAACTTCAATGTGCCACAGAGTGTTCAGTTATGACAGATGTGACACTAATAAATTGCTTTGAACTGCCATGTGATGGAAAGCAGACCTTTGTGTTTCGAGCTGTGTATGCTCTTCAGTCAAAATAGTGAATAATTATATTACTGATTCCTGTTTTTCTCATATATGAGGCATTCAAAATATTCACAAGCACAAATAAATAAATTCATTATTTTCATTTTATTACAAATCTATTATGACTGGAGGCAACTTTAATGTTGATTATCAACTACTAAATGTAACTTACCCGTAACAATTACGTCATTTCATTTCAACAAGCTATAGTTGCTTAAAAATACCCACATTGTATATATATATTAAAAAAAAAAAACTAGTAACAGAAAGTATTCTCCCTTTGCCTTTTACAAACAAGGAAAACATGGGAGATGAGATTTAACACTTGAGTGTAGGAAAACAAGGTGTTTCGCTTGTCTCTAAATGCTAGGTATCTGTAAAATGTGGATTTACTTTTATTCTACATGGTGGAATTGCACAATATTTTAACTGTCATAAAGTCAGCTCCAAGTGAGAGCCTGAATCATTTTTCGGGTGGTAGTCTCTTGAAACATCTGCTGTAACAAGGTAACACTAGGGATTTAAAGTTAAAGCTCAATCTTTATTTTCCCCACAAAGCCAGTTTGAGCTACAGTACAAGCAATGTCAGGAAATTCAGCGCATGCAGAGTTTTATGTTGTGTTATTCTACCTCTTTCTATGCGGTCTATAATAACCTGTGTTTGTAATAGGAACTAACAGACATATTTGGTAAAACCAGAGTGGCCATCCTTAACGAGAAATAATTTCAATTTTATTTCTGAAAAGCCACTGAAAATGTATCCATAATCCCTGACTTCCTGGTTAGCCAATAGGCTGCACTATATGAGAAAATGTGACAGCAGCTTTGTAATGGAGCGCTTTTATTGGCTTTTTCCCAAACAATGCAATTGGCAAGCCATGTCCATGGATTCTGCCAGTAAAGTCACTATTAGAGACTTATCGGCACAATTTCCACAGCATTTTAGAGACCACACCACAGACTGCTGGTTCATGAATCAGCTGCCAACATCAGGGTCTCACCCTGACTGGCTAATACAGGGGAGAACAATACTGGTCACGAAGGATCCCCACAAGGGCACAACACCTTCAAACTATCAGCCAATAACTTGCCTCTCCACAACATGGAAGATCCTGTCAGGCATCATAGCAGCTAAACTGACTAGGTACATGAGTCAATACATGCGCGAAACTCAGAAAAGAATTGGAAACAACACCAGGGGGTCAAAACATTGGCTACTGGTTAATAGAGCAGTCACCCTCTAAGACCAGACAGACCAACCTGAGCACAGCCTGGATTTGACAACAAGAAGCCTATTATTCAATGCCCCACGCATGGTTACTGGAGTGCTTGGCACTATACAAAGCCAAAAGGAAACTAACAGCCTTCACAAGAACTCAATGCGACAGTGGAACACAACAATAGAGGCCAACTCAAAGACATCACACAGGTAATCATCAAATGTGGCATATACCAAGGTGATGCACTATCCCCACTGCTGTTCTTCATAGGCCTAAACCCCCTCAGTCAGATCATCACAAAGGGTGGATATGGATACAGGTTCAGAAGTGGAGTTATCATCAGCCACCTCCTATACATGGATGACATCAAGCTGTATTCCAAGAATGAGCGAGACATTGACTCACTGATCCACCTCACCAGGATCTACAGTGACAATATTGGGATGTCTTCTGGTGTGGACAAGTGTAGTTGAATTATGGCAAAAAGAGGAAAGGTGGTGAGGACTCATGGGGTTGATTTACCAGATGGCAGGATAACAGACATACAGGACAGTTAACAAATACCTGGGTATTCTACAGGCAAATGGAAACCACAAGGAGGCAGCAAGGAGGTAAACTACAGCCAAATACCTCCAGAGTGAGGCAGGTCCTGAGGAGCCAGCTCAATGGGAAGAATAAGATCCAAGCCATCAACAGATATGCCCTACCAGTCATCAGATATCCAGCTGGAATAAAAAGCTGGCGAAAGGAAGAAGTAAATGCCACAGATATCAGGACACAGAAACCCCTCACAATGCACGGAGGGTTCCACCTGAAGTCCAGCAGCCTGAGGCTGTATGACAGGGATAGGCAACATGGTCCAGCCACTTGTATCCATGATCTCACCCTTTCGGTCACTACCCAAAGCTCATGACCATAGGTGAGGATTGGAACGAAGATTGACTGGTAAATTGAGAGTTTTGCCTCCCAGCTCAGCTCCTTCTTTGCCACAACAGTCCAGTACAACATCCGCATTACTGCTGATGCTGCACCAATCTGCCTGTCAATGTCCCGCTCTGTCCTACCCTCACTCGTGAACAAGACCCCAAGATACCTGAGCTCCTTCACTTGAGGCAACAATTCATCCCCAACCCGGAGGGAGCAATCCACCATTTTCCGGTAGAGAACCATGGCCTCAGACTTGAAGGTGCTAATTCTCATCACAGTTATTTCACACTCAGCTGCAAACCGCCCCAGTGCGTGCCGGAGGTCGCATTCTGATGAAGTCAACAAAACCACATCATCTGCGAAGAGCAGAGATGCAATTCTGAGGTTCGCAAAATGGACACACTCCTCACCTTGGCTGTGCCTTGAGATCCTGTCCATGAATATCACAAACAGAATCGGAGACAAGGGACAACCTTGGCGGAGTCCGACACCCACCGAAAACGTGTGATTTTGTGCCAAGGATGCGGACACAGCTCTCTACAGTGAATTTTAGAATGGGTATAGAAATCCGTTCTAAAAATATAAATGAACACCCATGGCATAATTGTGTTAGTGTTTGCAATGATATATAGAATATTGGGCAACATACTGTATCCAAAAAATGTTCAAAAAGTTGAATAACTTGTCTGGACTTTTGCAGTTCATCAATGTCATTCAGTATAATGAGTAAAAAACCATTTTAAAGCATAGCACATGATGGTAATCATGTGATAGTGTGAGACATCACAAAGAAAACCCATTGAAGAGTCTCTATCAATGTGATGAGGTGAGTAAATCTCTGAAATATGATGACTTCACCTTTTAACCCACCCTCTTGTAACATTTGTAAAAAAAACGCATATCCTTCAGCACAGCACAGAAAACATAATTATAATGTTATTATTTTATAAAAAGCTATATAAAATATGATAAGTAAGGATAATCCTTATAGGTCAACGTCATTACTTTATATAGGCGGCGAAGGAACTGTCTGTAGAATATGTTTTTGTACGAAATCCGTGCTTCTGTATCGCACTTTTGTCCATCAGCACAAAAGTTTGATGTTATACCACAATATCATCCATAATGTTGACTGACAGTAGCCATGTTTTCACTAGTTTACAACATTTAATCATGCAATTCATATTTACTTGTTGTGTATAAATACTAAATATTATCATTTTAAACTTTTATGGGATTTTAAGGTATTTCAAAGCATATTATCCTTATACTGTAGATACCATTGTCTAATAAGGAGAGGGCTGCATGGCACAGATAAAAGATTAATGCAGTTCCAGTTTCTAGGGAGGAAAGACTACCCAAAAAAAGCAAAGTATCGTTTTCATGGTTTCATGCTACTGTCAGCAACAGAATAGGATATAATAGGATATGAAGCTGAGTGGATAACACTTAACATTAAGTTGTACTATTACACTGTAGTTAATAGTTTATTGCATGACTACAGTAAAGGTTTAAATGATGGATTACCTTATTTGATACAATATCACACACACAAACACACACACACACACACACAAACAAAATATGGATTAAAAATGAATTAAGAATTATATTAGTTAAAAACTGATTCACATTTGGAGCACTTTATGTATCTTGCATTTGTGTACCTATATTTAATAGAAATTTACCCGTTAGTGTTACAATACATAATTACAAGATTAACTGTCATGTAATATTTATGTAATAATGTGACTTAATGCAATGTAAAGTGTTGCCACTGACTCAAATTATAGTAAAGTGATTATTATTGTTAACATTAGCAATGCAATAGTAGCAAAACATATTTAAGAGAGAAAGAAAGTTGATTTAACTTTTAAACTTTGATTAAGTGTTGTCATTGTATAGCCTACTATTAATTAAGTTAATTAAGTTCAGCTAGCCTGCACATTTTAAACATCCTTTTTTTTTTTACAGTTTTATAACTTAATAAATAGCTAAAAGAAAAATACCATTGCTGCCACTAATGATAGTTCATAGGATCCTTATTGTTGTTGGTGAAAGAGTCACATTTAAATCAATATTTGTGGGCCATAGTTATTTGTGTTACTCAGGGTAACAAAATGTTGTCATATAGTATAACACCAGTATTTCATATTAAAATACAATAACTTTATTTTTTTGACTCAGAGAGATGAACACAAATTTCAAAGGATAAAGTGAAAGATATTTTCATAGATTTTTGCATTTTTTTTCAATGTAAGGCAGGAAGTTTTTTATAAAAAATAAAAATAAAACTTTCAAAAAATCTTGAGTTGTAACCGTGACACCTCAAATATGTGATATTCACAATGAAATAATGTGACTTTTTTTCTGAGTAGTCTTATTTCTGCCAGTCTAAGCATGGGTTATAACCATGTGATTATGAAAAATGGGCATACATTTGTTTTGTTTTTTAAAAACAGTGTTATACTGAATGACATTTTACTACAGTATATTCATATGAATCACAATAAAAATTAATTATTGGCTTTATTGTTGAACATAACTAATACAAGGGCATATGTGACATTCCAGTGAACATAAAAAAAGCCTTTTAGGGAATTGTAATTGCTTTTTTTTGAAAAATATTTTGAAAACATAATGTAAATAGGTGTACATATGAACCACCAGCCTACTAGGTCTACTAGGAAACCCAACTCCCCTTTTAAACGGTGTGTACAGGTGTATTGGGATCGAGGTGTGTTGACGACACTATCGCTGGCACACCGTCACACCACATTAGGTCCCATTGTAGCGGCATGCCTCCAGTACAGCGTCCGTGCATCAAAGTTTTATGTAGGTGTCAAACGTGTAAGACAACAAACATCCTGTTTTGAAGTGAGGCAGAATGTCACTTGGGTTCCCAATGGACTTCGTGTACAGCGAAGAGCATCATCTGCAATTCAGATTGTTCTTTGCCCTCTTGATCTCATCTAGCTCTGCTGGAGTGGATAAAGAGAGACAATTTAATTTGGTGGTCACCGGGGAGGAGTTGTACAGCACTTTGTGAGGGCTGCGCCACTGGATAAGAAACCCTGCATCAGGTTTCGCTCCTTTCAGGATTGATAGGTGTTCTGAGCCGAGGAAAAGTAGACGGCTCCCCTGGGGGGGGGGGGGGGGGGGGGAGAGAGAGAGAGAGAGAGAGAGAGAGAGAGAGAGAGAGAGAGAGAGAGAGAGAGAGAGAGAGAGAGAGAGAGAGAGAGAGAGAGAGAGAGAGAGAGAGAGAGAGAGAGAGAGAGAGAGAGAGAGAGAGAATTCAGCGATGGAGTGAGTGGATGGCTGAGGGGGTGGCTCAAACCAATGGGTAAACAGGCAGGATGAGATGGACACAGAGGTTTGGAAGAGAAAAGAGAAAGAGAAAAACAGACGCAGAGCTGGGACAGAGAGAGGCAAAGAAAGGGAGAACAAGTGGTGTCAGTAAAATAAATCTTACCCTTACCCTCCTGCATACCTCTCTCTCTCTCTCTCTCTCTCTCTCTTTTCCTCACCTCAAATCATGCATTTGAATTCACAGCTGTATCTTTTGTGTCACCGTTTAAAAAAAAATAGCTAACACTTCTCAGAGAAACCTTCACAGGTGTAGGCAATTGTAAATAAATTCAAGACTGCGTCTGTAAATAAAAATGGAACACTTCTGAGAAATTAAGCTAATAAAGTGGTCGATTTGGGGCTTAAACCAGCAAGAATGGCTTCAGGGGCTTCTGCACGCAGATAAACAGGCAAACTAAATGCAACAGAAATACACAAAAAAACCACACACACATGCAGGAGCGAATGCTCTTTTCCTCTCTCGTCCCTTCTTCCTTGACGTGTCCCTCATTCTGTTTCTCATACACACATACGTATGTGCACGCAACACACGTTCACCCGTCTCGGAGACAAATCTCTCCACTAATGCCTCATGACTTCTGCTGCCTCATCTATTTTCCCACCACATTTTATTTCCTGATACCTGCGTGACTGCTCACATGCAACACACAGTCACGCTCACGTGGGCACATATACAGACAAGCGCACACACACACACACACACACACACAAAGACCCCTTTTTTCATGTTATTTATTTTATCTGCTACCTTTTCCATTTGTTTCTGCTGTCATAATGGATCTGAGGCTGGCCAGATGGATTGGCCTGTCTCGTCTGTCTGCAGGGGCTGATTAGGAGGATTTAGGTTTAAAACCTGCTGATGACCTCTGGCTGTTGTTGCTCCGCTAGCCTTTCTATCTTTTGTGACTTTCCACTTTCTCTTTCTCTTTGTTCTCATCATGTTCATTGTCTTTTTCTATTCATCTCTCTCTCTCTGCTTGTGTTTTGAATATGGTTGTATTTTTTTTAAATAAGTTACTTTTAAAAATAAAAAAAAAATCTCTCTCTCTCTATCTCTCTTCCCGACCCCCCCTCTCTCTTTCTCTCTGTCTGTCTCTCTCCCACTCTGTCTGTCTCTCCCGCTCTTTCTCTCTCTTTCTCTCTGTCTGTCTGTCTGTCTGTCTGTCTGTCTGTCTGTCTGTCTCTCTTCCATCTCTCTCTCTGTCTGTCTCTATCCCACTCTGTTGGTCTGTCTCTCCCGCTCTCTCTCTCTGTCTGTCTGTCTGTCTGTCTGTCTGTCTGTCTGTCTGTCTCTCTCTCTCTCTCTTGCTCCCATACACGACACAGCTTACTTTTTGATTGACAGCTCTCTGTGTTAGTGTCCTGTGACCTCTCTATTAATGTTCTAATATTAGCAGCTGTGCTTGCCGCGTCTGCCGGTTGACAACTGTTGTAAAGTTGTCGGTGTGACGGGGTCGGTGCCCTGACATGTGACACCCTGCCCTGTAAATGCCCAGCTGGTGTCACGTGGCTGTCAGCATGCCACACCAAAGGTTTGACGCCCCGCACAAATGCACACATGCTTTCAGAGACACATGTAGATATGCACAGAAAATCAAGTCCGTGTGCACAATTGCACACAGGTGTGTGCATACGTGTGCATGTAGACCACAAACACATTGTGCAGACACACGATGTTATAAGAGAGGCCCACTGGCAGCCGTTTATCCAGGGATCAGCTCAACAGTGTGTCTCGAGAGGTCAAGGTCAAACCGGTCCAAGAAATCATAACGTGTACACACCAACAAGTACATGTTTACTACGACTTACTGTTAACTTTTGGGAGAAATATGGTTAAGAAATACTGTCATCTATTCACCTCATGTGTCTCGCTCCCTGTTTCAATCTCGAGCTTCTCTGAGGCACAATTTGAAGCAATTGGAAAAGCCTTGAGAAACGTCTAAATCTCCACAGACTGTGATTGAAAGCCTATGAAAGCCGATGGGAAGCCAGTGGATTCAGCAGGAGGAGTTCAGCAGTTCAGCTGTAGCGGCGAAATGGACAGAGACTGTAAAACCAGATGTCCTACAGCATGCACAGCCCACAGTATCCAAGTGTAAGAACAAAAAAACGGTAATAATAATAATTATAACAATAATAATAATAACAATTTACATAAGTTTGGTTTAGGTTGTTTCAAGTCTTGAAAACCTTGCACTGCTGGATTTGATTATTTAAACCACGAGCTGCATATCTCATGTCAGCGTCTCTTGAGAAACCACACTGAAAACTTACTTATCTAATATTCACATCCGTGCCACAATGAAGGTAAACGTGCTGCACATTTTGTTTGTAAAGTAGCAAGTGTGGTGAGGTTAATTGTGACAAAGAGCTGGCGGGACAGGAAAGCAGTGTGACAGCAAGAAAGATTATATCTCTAAACTGAACCAGCAGCGATGACCCAAAGGGTCAGGACAAGCCGAGACTTCACACGACTTCAAACTATACTCTATAGATTGTAACACTAGACTTTTCTATGTGTGTGTGTGCGTGTGTGTGTGTGTGTGTGTGTGTGTGTGTGTGTGTGTGTGTGTGTGCGTGTGTGTGTTTGCGCACTTCTCCGTCTGTCTCTTTATGTGAGCGATTGCCCCAGCTGCATCGAAATAAACACATCAGTGTGTGGTGACATGCTTCTCACACTCCGTTACCCTTACTCTGTCTCGCTCACACACACAAATAGTACACACCTACACACACACACACACACCTACACACACACAGACTAACACAAGCAGAAATGTACAGCCAGTAACTAGATATGTATCTGGAGACTGCTCAACTCTCTGTCACATTTTAAACGACTCAATCCACACCATAAATCAGCGGCTCTCCTTCTCTGGGATAGCCGCTTGTTCTCCGGGCACTCTCACGTTATGCATCCAGCTTTAATCGTTTCTTATTAAACAAGGCTGTTCGCTAAATTATCTTCTGAAGCTTCAAACTTTTCTTTATAAAAAAAATAATCAAGTTTTACTGAGGGATTTGCATTTAACGTGTTTCTAATCTTTCCTAATGTGATGAACGAGATGGACAGATACCAAAAGGAAGTGAAACAAACGGCCCTTATGAGAGTAGTCTTTTACTCATTATAAAGGCACTTTTATTTAATGTGGCAGCTTATTGATAGGATTTAGCTGGCATTTGCCTTTCTGTCGGTTGTATTATCTATCTATCCATCTATCTATTTATTTATCTATTTGTTTATCTTTTTATTTACCCCCTATTCACCAAGGGGTGTGCAACTGTCGTAAGATCAGTTGTACTTGAATTTTTTGTCTTGGGATTATTTTATTAAATTTGAATTCTACCAAGAATTTGACATATCTAACACTATGCTGACAAAGACCTAGCTGGAACTCCTGAGCTGTCACTATGTGTGTGTGTGTGTGTGTGTGTGTGTGTGTGTGTGTGTGTGTGTTAACACAGAGGGCTCAGGCGCACACACACACACACAACATATTTTTAGTAAAGCCCTCTCTAACCTCCCTAGCACCTAGCAGGAGCTGTCATTGTAAATTATTTTGGTAGCTAACTGTACAAAGCCAATTGTTCTAGATGTGTGTGTGTGTGTGTGTGTGTGTGTGTGTGTGTGTGTGTGTGTGTGTGTGTGTGTGTGTGTGTTATTGGTTATATCAGTACATTTACAGTATGTGGGCATGCTGTACTTGACTGGACTTAAATAACATTCATTGTTGTGTGTAGCTGTATGTCAATCTTTGGGCTCTTACAATTGCCCTTGTGCGCTTCTCTTCTTGTTGCAATTACATATGTGTGAGTGTTTGTGTGGTTGTGTAAGTGTGTAAGTGTGTGAATTAAACGGGGGTGCCTATCCTTGTGTGTCTTTGTGGGCATTTCATTGTATCTGTGAGCGACTCCTCGTGATGCAGATGACACTAGACATTTCTGTCAGAAGCCATCAGTGGACTAATGTAACCACACTGCTTGGGGGTTACCTCCTTAAACGCACACACACATACAGTCTCATATAGGCACACACACACACACACACACACACACACCACACACACACTAGGATAATGTGCCCATGGTCATCTAGGCTCCCTCTGTCTCCTCTGTGCCTTTGTCTCAACGACACACACACACACACACAGTCTCATATAGGCACACATATGCGCACATGCACACTCGCACACAAACACGCACACTCTCATATAGGCACACACACACTACACACACACTAGGGTAATGTGCCCATGGTCATCTAGGCTCCCTCTGTCTCCTCTATGCCTTTGCCTCAGCGACACACACACACACACACACACACACACACACACACACACACACACACACACACACACTCTCATATAGGCACACGTGTGTGCGCGCATGCACACTCACACACACACACACAAACACACCCACACACAGTCTCATATAGATACACACATGTGCATGTGCACATACACTCACACACACACACTCATATTGGCACACACACACACATAGAGTCTCATAAAGGCACATGCACATATGCTCGTGTGCGCGCATGCATGCGCACACACACACACACACACACACAAACACCTACTAAGGTAATGTGCCCATGGTCATCTAGGCTCCCTCTGTCTCCTCTGTGCCTTTGTCTCAGCGACACACACACACACACACACACACACACACAGTCTCATATAGGCACACGTGTGCGCGCATGCACACTCACACATACACACACAAACACAAACACACACACACACAGTCTCATATAGATACACACGTGTGTATGTGCACATACGCTCACACACACACACTCATATTGGCACACACACGTGTGCACGCACACACACACACATAGAGTCTCATAAAGGCACATGCACATATGTTCGTGTGCGCGCATGCATACACACACACACACACACACACACACACAAACACCTACTAGGGTAATGTGCCCATGGTCATCTAGGCTCCCTCTGTCTCTTCTGTGCCTTTGTCTCATCCACTCTCACACACACACACACACACACACACGAGCACATGCTACTACAGAGCAGAAAACTGCTTATAAAGAAGCACAAGTTCCCAGAGACATGTACACACATTGAGCCAGACACGTGCAGTGTTGTCTCATTGTTCATGGGTGAGATCAAGTGTTGTGCGGGTGGCGTCTTCCTGAGGTTGTCTTTCTCTGAGCCAGATGAGGTGCTTGAGCGGACGGCGAAGGGGAGGGTTGAGGCTGAAACACTGAGTGCGTAGTGTATAAATAGGTATCTTCGGTAGATAAGGCGTGTCCTCGCTCCTGGGTTTCAGGTAAAGGCAGATGTGAGTACTGAAGTCATCTGGCTGAAAAGTCTTTATCTTATCTAAACCGCTCCTAAACCGCAGCTCGCTTCTTCCTTCCCTGCTGAAATATGCTGCACGGCATTATGATGCATGAGGCATACAAATGCATCATTTGCAGCTGGGAAATCCTTCTCAAGTTCATAATATGATGACACATGTTGTCAGATTGCATTTGAAGCACTCTGGCAAATGGATTTTAGTGTAAAAACACCTTTAATCCATCTAATGAAACATGAAGTGAGGCAGAGGTGCGAGCCTTGTCTCATGCAAGGGGCTGCCGGGGTCTCACCCTGGTGGTCACTCGGTATCTCCCACTGGGTGAGACTAAACCTGTCCCAAAACAACACAAGCAGATGGGAGCTATGTTATGAAATTAAGCAAAGGATTTTTTTTTGCTTCGGCTTTTAAAAGTATTTGACAAAAACAATTTACGTAATGCACCCTCTCCGACGGCTGCTCACCTTAATCCTCTTTGAGCCGGCGTAGTAAGCCCCATGGCTCATCTCTCATCACACATTACCTTGATCCTCAACCTCTGTCAGAAATCATCACCGTAATCCACAGATTAGTCAGCAATCTCTATTTGATTCCTATCGTCTAGGTGCATTATTCGAGTGGTGTTAAGATTATTAAAATGCTTTTGTGGTGGTTTGTGGGCATACAGAGCAATTTACAAATGGGGCGGCTAAAGGAAAGCGGCGACCGTGTTTGTGGGAGCTGTGTTACTGTGATTTCAAATGAATGGTGGCTGTGGTTTAGTGACGTCTAAAGGGGTTATCATGATTATTCCTGAATGGTAGGTTTACACGAACACACACCGCATGCTCACACACACACACACACACACACACACACACACACACACACACAAAGGAGGAAATTATTTCATTTTTATTCCATTCCAGTGCAAGTGAAAATGTTGGATAGTATGTTTCACATTATAGCTGACCAGAAAAACAGAAACACTGCAGTTATAGAACAAGTAGTCCCCCTCTTGCATTTGCATATGTCACTGCATAAACAGGTGCATGCAACAGCACCCACCCTGCATGTGAAGAGCTCACCGAACATCTAAAGGCACAATCTAATGGACTTCAAAAAAATGGGCATGATCCTGGGTGCCAGGAAAGCAGGTTTGAGCATTTCCAAAATTGCAGAGTTGGGTAATGTTCACATTGGCCTTTTTTTTTTTTAATGTAGAAAACTCGGTGCCTACAGCCTCTTTTGTGCTGAGGCTAGAGAAAAGCGGGTTGTGTGACGTGCATATTGTAAAAAGTTCAGCTCTTCTCAACTTTTGGGAGCAGCTTTTTTTCTTTCTTTTTTTGCTGCTTGCCTTGCAGCCTATTTCCATAGGTTTTAATGTAAAAAAAAAAAAAGGAAAAAAAAGGCTTTGGCAGCTTAGGAAAGAAAAAAAACCACCCAATTTGAACACGTCCTTGCGGTTTTTTGTTTTTTGTGAAAACAGCAATCTCACAGGAGTACAGTGAATGGACCAGGGCACAAGACACCTCATCAGAACAGTTTCTGTGTAGGAGGTGGCCCATCACAGATGAATACCGGAGGCGTTGGGTGGCTGGGCCCATAACAAGTAATAGCCAGTCCAGTTTGCTATAGTTGTCATCACAATACAGTAGTGGGGTACAACAACTGATTTTATAACACAGTGTGTTGCACTCTTGCCCGTATGGGGTTATCACAGTTCTTGTAAACTGTTGAAGGTGTTTGCAGTGGACTACGAAACAAGTACACGGGGCGTCCGGGTAGTGTAGCGGTCTTTTCCATTCCCAATGTGTGTGGGATCGCCTGTTCGAATACTCGTGTTACCGCCGGCTTGATCGGGCATCCCTATAGACACAATTGGCCATGTCTGTGGGTGGGAAGCCAAATGTAGGTGTGTGTCCTGGTCGTTGCACTAGCGCCTCTTCTGGTCAGTCGGAGTGTCTGTTCGGGGGGGAGGGGGAACTGGGGGGAATAGCGTGATCCTCCCACGTGCTACGTCCCCCTGGTGAAACTCCTCACTGTCAGGTGAAAAGAAGCAGCTGACGACTCCACCTGTATCAGAGGAGGCATGTGGTAGTCTACAGCCCTCCCCGGATCAGCTGAGGGGGTGGAGCAGCAACTGGGATAGCTTGGAAGAGTGGGGTAATTGGCCAGATACATTGGGGAGAAAAAGGGGGAACCCCCCCCCCCAAAAAAGAAACAAGTACACATTACTGTGGATGAGTGGAAAAAGGTTTACTGGTCTTATTAATCCCAGTTCCAGTGGTACCACCATGATGGTAGATCTAGGGTGTGGTGTGAGCAATGTGAGGTGATGGACCCATCATGAATATTTTACCATACAAGCCAATGGGGAAGATGTAATGGTTTGAGGGACATACTGTAAATTGACACCTTGATGCCAGAGCATACCTTAACATCATAGCAGACCCGGTTCATCCATTCAGGGCCATCATATAGGGCTAGCCCCAAGGGGAAGGGTACTTTAGACAAGATAATGATCCCTGTTATAGAGCCAGAATTATCCAGGAATGGTTTGAGGAACATTCAGGTGAAATGAAGTTAATGACCTGGCCACCACAATCCCCTGATATCAAAGCCATTGAACACTTTTAGGAGGAAGTGGAACGCGGCATCTGTAGAAGGGAGCCTCCACTCATCAACCTTGGGCACTCGTGTGAAGCACTAATGTCTGCATGGTCAGCTTTAATGCCACGGGAGCTTTAGATACACTGGCCTTATCTCTATGACAGGACCCTTGTTGAATCACTGCCATGATGTGTGCTGGCTGTAGTTCACCGAGAGGTTAGGAGTGTTGGGAGGCCGTTCGTCAGGTTAGCAATAAATCCAGGTATTAGTCAGATCCTATTCCAAAGCGCCAGCCAGCCATGTGGTTGCATCAGAAATGTGTGTTTTCCATCCCACAATCGGAGTGCTGGCTGACAGATCACATCGCCATTCCTTTCTGTTGACCTCTCTCTTTCGCCCTCCCTCCCTCTCTCTCTCTCTATCCATCCCGCTCTCTCATTCTCATTTTGTTTTCACTAGTCCACTTCCTTCCAAAACTTGCTCTCTCCAACTATCCTTCCTTTTCCCTCTTGTTTGAGGTTCTTTGTGTGTCCCTGTTTCTCTTCGGCCTCTTTCTCTTACTTCAGTCCTGTTCCATTCACTGGTTGTGCCCAGACATTTACCTTGGCTTCCTCACAAAGCACAAGAGGTGGTTTTCTTCGGCTATTTTAGCCGTCAGCGTTACTGTAACTGCAGGGTCTTACATGTGCCGATGGGCAAGGCTTTTTAAGGAAGCTATCAATCTAGCCTTCTAAGAGGGGAAAGTCTCTTTACATAGCTCTTTTTTCTCTTTTTACCTCTCTTTTTTTCCCCAACCAACAATTCAACCTGTATGCTTTTCTGTTCTTCTTAGAGTTGATAGGAAGTATGCAAATAGATGATGATGATATTTAAAATTTCTGTGGTCTGAGGTTTGAGTCTTTTGAAAGTCTTTTCTATTTTTTTTTCTGTCCTTTTCTTTGTGGCATGCAAATGTATGAGTGGGTCCTTGACTCAAAAGTGTGTGGGTAGGAGATAATGATGGAGGTTGTATTGCCCCCCCCCCAAAAAAAAAGATTAGGGGAACCTTGCTTATCCTCTTTCCCCTTTCATTACCTATTCAAAGGCTTGGCTACCACTACAGAAAAGCTTGTCTTCTCTCTCACCCATTCATTCTTACATTGCTGTTTGGCACTGGTATGAAAGGAGGATTAAAATGTACTTGTGTCAAAATGGCTTTGACCCTTCCTTACCTCTTTTTTATTCTGCTAGTCTGTCCGCTGTCAATTTCCCCTCATTTTCTTTATGTGTCTGCCACTTAGACATGTACCTCCTTTTTTTGTCCTGCCGTCTCTATTATACTTCATTATTCTCTTTTATCCCTCTATCTCTCCCAGTCGTTCTCTCCTTTGGCTCCGTTTCTTTTTCTGTCTGTCATCTTCTTTTCCCACTGTCATTTAGACTCTCTCTCTCTCTCTCTCTCTCTCTCTCTCTCTCTCTCTCTCTCTCTCTCTCTCTCTCTCTCTCTCTCTCTCTCTCTCTCTCTCTTTTATGACACAGTTGTGGGGCAACGCTGTAGATTAATGGTGACATGACAGTATAGAGTATGCAGCATTGTCTGACAGCTACTCAGTCTGCCCTTGGCGGTCATGATAGTGACCGGATGGATGAATGAACACACGTTTATTGACGCACATGGTGTGACAGTGTCCAAAAAAAAAAAAAGCTACATGTGTCGCTAAGAGTGAGAAATTGTTAGACCATAACAAACTTTTTGGGAATGCCCCAGAATCATTTTACCCTCTTTTAAGCTGTGAGTGTGATTTTCCCCCCCCCCCATCATGTTATGAATTTACCAGTCCTCTATGACTGTACATATTCAAACATTTACAGTAAAAAAAAATAAAAAATTTAGAGCTTCATTTCCTAATATGAATCAGGACCTTTGTTTCATGCAAAGATTTTTTTTTTTTTTTTTAGAAAAAATCACATCCGTTAGCTGAAGTACCAAAGCAACAAGGACGTTTAATTTCTCCTCTACGGCCCCGGCTGAAAGTGTTCATCAAACTAAGTCATTGAATATTTGCAACCATTTAGATACGTCAGTGTTAGCGAAATGACTGACGAGATCATTGTCAGTATGACTATTTCTGTTTTACATGCATAACTGTGACCCTAACAGAAGGATATGAACAAAAAAAAGGGGGATATGTTTTCTTCTTTTTTGGGGAAAATAGATTAAGAGGCAGTATTTAAAATGACAAGTGATCTGCTACTCTGTTTTTCTGTCTGTAAACATTATCTTTGCTATGATGCATTGCACCTTTCATGAGAATGTGAAGCAGTCGGCAGTGTTAACGTGCAGCTCTGGCTCTTCTTTGTAGAAAATATAGGATAAATATAGTACTCTCTGCAAGCTAAATCCTTGTATCTAGTGAAAAAAAAAAGCAAATGAAAAAAAAGCTAAGCAAATGTAGGTCAAATTGTAAAGCAGTATTAACCTAATCCTGCTTTTAAGGTGGACTCATAGCTGCCTGGAATATTGAGGTAACTGCTGCTCAAACATTTTTCCACATTTCTGATGCTTCGCTGATTGTGGTGACATAACTCTTTCTAGACACACGGCTCTGGGCTACTTAAGTGTGACCGGGCAGAGGTGGATGTACTTGGAGAGATAATGCACATCTATTTCTTTAGGGAACCATAAAGAAAGCACACGCTGTTCATGATGGTATCCGCTGCACTTTTCTATCTGTAAAACCAATCACCAAAGCAATATCGTCCCTGCAAAGCTATGCAAAAAAAAAAAAAAACCTTTTCAGGTTTGTCTGTGGCCAACAGTGGGTCTCAGTGGGATGAAAATGGGCTCCCAGTTTATTCTGTCGAAATAGTTATGTTCAAAGGATGAACAGTTTAGACTTCATATTCGTACCAATACTAATTATATCCCAAACGTTTATTGAGATGGTGGTATATGTTTTCCAAACCTGTGCCTCTAATGTCAGGTAGGCTGAATGAAATTCTACAAGGTAGTACATTAGCAGCATGAAATCACTGCATGCCTCTGTAAGGTAAGCCTTCAATATGGCTTGTAACATCAATTTGGGGTCAATAAAGAAGAAAGTTCTGTGCCGTTGATCTGCCCGTTTTGCTATCGCTCTGTAAAAACACGAGGGATGTTTTCAGACAGAGCCTCTCTGATAGAAGCACTTGCCTTTGAGGAAAGCTATCACAATACGACTCCATCAGACGAGGAGGTATATAGGCTCAATGAGCTGAAGCACATATCATGTACTGACGGTGTATGGGATCAAGTCTTATTACCTATATCTTATGCTGTCTCAACTCTTTCTCTGGTCTTCTCAATTGATCTGCACTATAAGCATCATGGACAGTTAGAAATATTGTTTTTGTTGTTCAAAAATGGTGCTGCAATGGCTAGTGTTGTTGCCTCACAGCAAGGTTTGATTCCTGGCCAGCCGGTCAGGGTCCTTTCTGTGTGGAGTTTGCATGTTCTCCTCGTGTCTGTGTGGGTTTCTGCCGGGAGCTCTGGTTTCCTCCCACAGTCCGAAGACATGGACGTCAGGTGAATCGGAGATAGTAAATTGCCCCTGGGTGTGAATGTGTGTGTGTCTGCCCTGCGATAGACTGGCGACCTGTCCAGGGTGTTTCCTCATCTTCCGCCCAATGAGCTTTGGAATAGGCTCCAGCACCCTGCGACCCTAATTAGGATAAGTGGCTTGGAAGATTAATGAATGACTGTTTCAGAATGATTATGCGATTTGAAAAATTCCTTCAACAAAGTGAAATTAAGGGATAAATAAACAAACTGCAAGTTTATGTTAACATTTATTTGAAAAAGATTTGCTGTATAGTCAAAACGTTCTTTTAGATACATATCTTCTCGGTAAGAAACTGAAGTTTCAGGGAAACACTGCTCCCCATCCTTGAAGGCCACAATCTGTATTTTACTACTGAAATCTTTGGTATTTCCCCATAGAGTCTGATGGAGTAAACCATGTAGTGACACAGATTAAAAGTAATGTCTAAACTATGGGGTGGAGGTACCCCACAGTGAGTGTCACTATTTAAAAAAAAAATGAAAATCTATGGCTGTTGCATTTATCCTTAAAGAGGGTGAGCACCATCAAAAGTATTAAAACTAGGGAGCATTTGGGTGGTGTGGCACCAACATGGGGATCACCAGTGGAATCCCCTTGTTACCTCCGGCTTGGTCGGACACCCCTACAGACGCAATTGGCCGTGTCTGCGGGTGGGAAGCCAGATGTGGGTCTGTGTCCTGGTCGCTGCACTAGCGCCTCCTCTGGTCGGTCGGGGTGCCTGTTCAGGGGGGAGGAATAACTGGGGGGAATAGCATGATCCTCCCATGTGCTACGTCCCCCTCAGCGAAACTCGTCACTGTCAGGTGAAAAGAAGCGGCTGACAACTCCACATGTGTCGGAGGAGGCATGTGGTAGTCTACAGCCCTCCATGGATCGGCAAGGGGGTGGAGCAGCAACTGGACGGCTCGGAAGAGTGGGGTAATTGGCTGCGTACAATTGGAGAGAAAAGAGGGGAAAAATAAAGTATTGAAACTATTTTTAATACTTGTGGTTAATGATATGATTTCCCCCTGGAATCACTCGATGATGAGATTGATAGAGACTTTCTTATGAGAGGTAAATGGCTGTACATGAGAAATAGCACAAAGACATTAGATCACCTCTTTCACAAAGCCTGAATGTCAAGTAAAAATGGTAGTTTTTTTTCCCCTCTGCAACATGAATGAAGTAACATACACTACATGGCCAAAAGTATGTGGACCCCCCTTATTAACCCTTATTAGTGGATTTGGCTCTTTCAGCCATACCCATTGCTGTTAGATACACAAAATCAAGCATACAGCCATGTAGTCTCTATAGACAAACACTGACAGTAGAATGGGTCATACCGAAGAGCTCAGTGACTTTCAATGGAGCACTGTCATAGGATGCCTGCCACCTTTCCAACAAGTCAGTTTGTCAAAAGTCTGCCTTGCTAGATCTGCCCTGGTCAGCTGTTAAATGCTGTTACTGTGAAGTGGAAATGTCTGAGTAACAACAGCTCTGCTGTGAAGTGGTAGGCCACACAAGACCACAGAATGAGGCTGCTGAGTGTTGAAATGCAAGGCACTTAAACATCATCTGTCCTCGGTTGCAACACTCACTACAGAGATCCAAACTGCCTCTGGAGGCAATGTCAGCACAAGAACTGTTCATCAGGCGCTTTATGAAACGGGTTTCCATGGCCGAGCAGCCACACACAAGCCTAAGATTACAAAATGCAATGCCAAGTGTTGACTGGAGTGGTGTAAAGCACACTGCCATTGGACTCTGGAGCAGTGGAAACATGTTCTCCGGAGTGATACATCATGCTTCACTATCTGGCAGTCTGACGGACCAATCGGGGTTTGGTGGCTGCCAGGAGAACTCCACCTGCCCGAATGCATAGTTCAAACTGTTAAGTGTTAGTTGAGGAAGAATAATGGTCTGGGGCTGTTTGTCATGGTTTGGGCTAGGTCCCTTAGATCTAGTGAAGGGAAAATGTTATGCTACAGCACACAATGACATTCTAAAGAATTGTGTGCCTCCAACTTTGGGGCAACAGTTTGGGGAAGGCCCTCTCCTTTGTCAGCATGACAATGCCTCCGTGCACAAAATGAGGTCCATAAAGACGTGGTTTGCTGAGTTTGATGTGGAAGAACTTGACTGGCCTGCACACAGCCCTGACCTCAACCCCATTCAACACCTTGAATTGGAACACTGACTGTGAGCCAGGCCCCAATATAAGTGCCCAACCTCACTGTGAGTGAGTGAGTGAGTGAGTGAGTGAGTGAGTGAGTGAGTGAGTGAGTGAGTGATGGTGTCTAGAAGAGATACAGAAAATTTCAGGGAGTGGTCTCCTTTCCTATATCACCGGTGCTGCCCATGGTTTCTTTTCTCCCAGTTAGCCCCTTCAGGAGGGAAACCTAAAATTACCCTCTGCTGTCCAATCTATGGACTGCATCCTTGTGCAGGAGTGAGAGAGCGAGTGAGGGAGTGACTGAGTGAGCGTTTTAGTAAACGGGAGAATGTGGGCTTGTGTTCATCATACTGTGCAAGTGTTTGTACCTTTATAGCAGCGTTTGAGTGTGTGTGTGTGTGTGTGTGTACATGCGTGTGTACATATATACACATACATACATACATACATACAAACACACACATATATATACATACATACATGCATATACATACATACATACACACAGACACACACACACACACACACATATATATATGTATGTATGTATGTATATGTATATGTATGTGTATATATATATATGCAGTGCATGCAGGTGTGTGATTAACCCAATGGTTCAGAGTATTGCTTGACAATTAAATATGAGTGAAAAATCCGGCCTTTCTAGTGTAAAAATGAAAGGTCTTATTTTGCATCTGTGCCCACCCCTGGTTTACACAAATACCTCGGCTAAACATAGTACTGACAAACCAGGGGGCCTTCAGCATTACAGCTGACCTGCTTAATACAGTGAGGCTGATTTCTGTTGCTGTGTGAATTTAATGTGTGCTTGAGAGTCAATTAAAAAGGATTAGCATGCCCCCAATCAGCTCCAAGCCTTCTCACGCTTTAATGATCATGAAGTGTCATCAACACACCTCCACTGTGCAGTGAATCGACTTTGACATTGTCAAACCACACACACACACACACACACACACACACACACACACACACACACAAAATATTCCAGTGCAGAACAATCTAACTTATGATTTCAGCATAACAGGTTTTTTAGTATTGGGTTCAGCTGTAGTATGATTTAAGTTGTACAGCCGTGGTCTCATGTGCGTCACTCCATAACTTAAGGAGGTGATCCTCGCTCATTTCAGCTATGACCAAAAAGAGACGCTTGGGTCAGAAAAGCATTGCCCCTCTTATTTAAAGTATATAATGACTACAGGGACACTGAGTTTACTCTCTTCCTCTCTTTTCGTGAAGCCCCCCTCTGAGTGCACGTTTCAGCGTGAATGTGTTTTCTATCTTTTCTATTTTTCGTTGTTTCTTGTTTTTTGGGTTTGTATTTTGACAGATTTACTGTTGTGGTGGTGTTTTTGATGCCGGAGTGGTTTCAAGCTGTGAGTCATGCAGACTGGCGGAGTCGGAGGCATGGGGCTGGAGGAGCTCACACGCCAACATGGAGTTAAACTGTCAATTGTTCGGCGGAAGATTGCAGTTTAGCCGTCGATGAAATTGTTGGTTATGACAGTGTAAAGTCTGCATCTAGAATGAACGCTGGAGTCGTTATTTTTCTTGACAGTATTGATAAAGTTAACGTGATTGTGGAGCAAGGTGTGATAATCCAAGACACCTTTGTTCAAATGGTGCCACTGGTCAATCTGGCCAAAAAGGCCATTTTGTCCAAAGTCCCTCTGTTCATTAGCAACAAAATGTTGTGGAGAGACTGATTCTCCTGAGCTGCAAATCCCCACATTTAAAACATGTTGCCTTCAGAAGGCAGGTCTTCGTGGTTCTGAGGAACAACACAGTTAAATTTGATATTGAAGTTCAGAGTGGATGGTTTTGACTACAATGTGTATGTATCTTTGGAGACAATGAAATGTTTTGGCTGTGGAATGGAGGGTCAACATATGTTCCTGTCCAGGGAAACCAACTGCTGAGTCAAATGAGAGTGAGGCTGCAGCACAGAGCCCTGAGCAAACTGTGACTGCAGCACCGAGCTCAAAGCAGGAAGAAATACAGCAAAAACAAACAAACAAACAAAAAGAACAGTGAAGCTGAGTTTCTGGTTGCTGGTTCAGCTGCCGCTGTTCCTGGTTCAGCCAATCCAGGGGCTGCTAGTTCCAGTGCTGCTGATCCAGGTTCTGCTAAACCGGGGGCTGCTGGTTCAGTTGCTGACAATCCGGGCTCGGCAAGTTTTTGTACAAGAGACACACAGTACTACTGATAACGAAGCTGACTGGAGGAAAGAATGGACTGGTGAGCCCTTTTTAAGTCACAAAACCAGTAACAGTGGTGGAGTTTTTTTTTCCAGGCATTTTATTGCTCAATCTGTTGAGTCTGAAGAAGTTATTAAAGGCCATCTGTTAAAATTAAGAGCAGTTTATGAAAATGTAAAAATGGTGTTTATTAATATTTATGCTCCAGTTGTGGGAGTGTACAGGTTAGTCTTCCTAGATGTTTTAAATGAAGTATTGAGAATTATAACAGTGAGGAATATTTATTTATTGGTGGAGATTTTAGCTGTACTGAGGACAACAGGTTAGACAGGAACCATGCAGAGCTTCACGCTGCCTCTCGCAATCGTCTGGTTCATCTTATTGAGGCTTGTGAATTGTGTGATGTGTGGAGAGGAGTTCATAATAAACAGAGACAGTACACCTGGACACATGTTAAGGATAACTTGATGTCTATGGCCAGGCTTGATAGTCTTTATTGTTTTAAACACAAGTTTAATTTGTTCAAAAGTAGTGTTAACGGCCCTGTTGGTTTTTCTGATCACTCACTAGTAATGGTTTCTGTCTTTGTAAAATGTGTAAAACCCAATAGTGCCTTTTGGCCTTTTAACACAGCCTTACTAGAGGATAAAAACTTCAAGGATGCTTTTGTCTGTTTTTGGAAAAACCACCAAATTAAAAAATCTGATTTTGTATCTGTACAACAGTGGTTGGATATTGGAAAAGTCCAAATAAGACAACCGTGTCAACAGTACACTCAGAATGTCACACAAACCTTAACGAGTTCAGTGAAAGCTCTGGAGTCTGAAGTAGAGGAACACATACTTAGCTGAGGCCACAGGAGGCCAACACCATACTGAAGCACTCGCAGTGAAAAAGTCTCATTTAAATAACCTGCTTGTTGTTTCAGCTCAGGGGGCTTTGGTCAAGTCCCGCTTTCAACATGTAGCCCAGATGGATGTCCCATCACACTTTTTCTTTGGCCTGGAGCGTAAGAATGGACAGAAGAGGTTCATTCACAGCTTAAAATCTGACACTGGCCAGGTGCTGAATGACCATACTGCAATTTGTAAGTGTGCTGTCAGTTTCTACAGTAACCTGTTTAAATGTGAGCATAGAGAGGAGCAGGCAGTGTCTCAAGAGTTTTTATACCGATCTCCCCCAGGTTGAACAGCAGAGTAATGTAGAGTTGGAAGCAGCTCTTTCCTCTGATGAACTCTATGCTGCTCTGCAGAGTGGGAAAGCTCCTGGAACTGATGGTCTACCTGTTGATTTTTACAAGTCTTTCTGGTCGGGGTGGGGGGTGGGGGGGGGTCAGTGCTAATGATAGTTTTGCCAGAGGGTGTCTGCCATTAAGCTGCAGGAGGGTGGTTCACACCTTACTGCCTAAGAAAGGTGACCTACAGTCCATTAAAAACTGGAGGTCTGTGTCGCTGCTTTGCACTGATTATAAGCTCCTCTCAAAAGTGTTAGCAACCAGGTTGAGGAATGTGATGGAACAAGTTGTTCATTGTGACCAGACCTGCTGTGTACCTGGCAGGTTGATTTCAGATAACATCATTCTGATTTGAGACTTTTTAGAGCTCTGTAAGCTGTTTGGTCTCAATGCCGGCATCATATCAATTGATCAAGAAAAAGCATTTGATCGTGTTGAGCATGTATATCTATATCTATGTATATCTTTGGTTTTGGTCCTGGCTTTATCTACAAGATTATGGTTCTGTATTGTGACATTCAGTGTGCTGAAAATTGATGGTGGTTTGAGTGCTCCTTTTCAAATGCAAAGGGGAATTAAACAAGGCTGCACCCTCTCAGGCATGTTATATTCCCTAGCATTTGAGCCTCTGTTACACAAACTTAGATCTGACCTTCAAGGTGTAACTATCCCAGTTTGTAGTGCACCCTTAAAACTGTCTTCCTATGCAGATGATTTAGTAGTTCTGGTGAACAGTCAGCAGGATATTGACATGTTGGTGAGGGATATCGTCCAGTTTGGCTTAATATCTTCAGCCAAAGTTAACTGGATCAAAAGCGAAGCTGTCAGTGTTGGGGGTGTACTGGAGAAAAAGCTCTGTTTGCCTGGGAGGTTGATTTGGAAGGTGGGGGGGCTTAAATATTTAGGAGTGTTTCTAGGTGATCAGTCTGTTGTTCTTAAAACTGGGGAAATGTTTTTGAAAAAGTCAAAGATTGGTTGGCGAAGTGGATTTTAACCAAGACTTCCTACAGAGGTCGAGTCCTGATCACTAACAACTTGATATCATCAATGTTATGGCATCGCCTGTCAGTTGTGACCCCCCACCAGACCTGCTGTCCAAGATCCAGGCTGTTCTTGTCAACTTCTTCTGGGACAAACTGCACCGGGTGCCTCAGAGTATGCTGTATCTGCTGAGGGTTGAAGGAGGGCAGGGCCTGATCCACCTGAGCAGCAGTGGGACTACCTTCCGTTTCCAGTTCCTGTAAAGGTTTCTGTACGGTCCTGCTGAGTTAGTGTGGAGGTTGCTGGCTTGCACCATTCTGAGTCAGCTAGGTGGACTGGGACTGAATAGATCTTTGGTTTTGATGGACATAAAGCAGCTTAACATCATAGAACTACCTGAACTCTACTGTGGGCTGTTCAAGGTGTGGAATTTTTTTAAAGAAAGAGAGACTGCGACAACACGGCTCTTTTTTTTGGCTGCTCCAGGAACCAATCATACATGGCACCCATTTCAGTGCAGTCTGTCAAGTGGGGCCAACTCTGCTCAGGTGGTTCAGGAGGTTGAACGTGGTAACTCTGGGACATGTAGTTGAGCTTGCAGGCCCAAACATGGACAATGCAGCTCCTCTTGCCTCCCGCTTAGAGCTGAGATCAACTCGTGTCATCACTCTGCTGCTTAACAAGTGGAGGGAAGCTCTCACAAGTGGTGAGCGAACACTGTTGATCCAGTATTATAATGGCTCTGTTAGACCTGATGAGAATGTTTTCCCTTCAATGAACATTTCCTCAGATTTTAAGGACTGTACAGGACCTCTTTTAAAAAGTGAGAATTCCTCTGTGTTTTATTTTAAGGATCCAAATGGAAGACCAGTGTATAATTTTTTTTTTTAAAGTTATGAGCAGGGACAAATTAAATGGTAAACCTGACAGTCCATGGAAAGCTCACTTAGGTCTGAGTGACAGTGTTGGACCTGAGTGGAGAGCGCTGTATAAACCACCATTGATCAAAAGAACTGCAGACCTGCAGTGGAGGGTTTTACATGGTATCGTGGCTGTTAATGCTTTTGTCTCTGTCATTAATTCTGATGTTAGCCATGAGTCCCCATTTTTTTGTCGACTGCTGCCACTTTTTACAATGCTGGAAAATGTTTTTGGATTGTTTGGGGGAGTCTTTTCTAAACCCATGTTCATTCTGGGCTACAGGTAGCCTCAGAAAAACCAGGTCAAATGCCAGCTTTTTAATTTCATTCTGGGGAGTGCAAAGATGGCTGTATATCTGAGCAGAAGAAACAGAATGGAGAAAGCTGGGGATGATGATGATGCTGTTTTTGTGTTTATAAAAATGTTAAAAGCACATTTAAAAGTAGATTTTTGCTACTTCACAATGATGAAAAATCTGGAAAGTTTTTGCAGTGTGTGGTGTTACAAAAATGTGCTTTGCCGTGTTGTCGATAATGAGCTGATCTTTGGGAGTGTACTGACATGATTTAGATTCTGTGAATCTGAAGTTACTGACCATGTTGGTTTGTATCCTGTTTATTGTGTTGCGACTTTTTTGTATTTTTTATTGAAGGATTGTTATAAATCAAAAATCTCTCCTCTCTCTCTCTCTCCCTCTCCTTGTCCCTCTCCCTCTCCCTCCTCCTGTTCTCTCAGTCATCTGTTATTTCCATTGTGATGTATGTGATGTTATAGTACTTAGTGGACCTGAGCAGGAAAGGCGGTGCATGTCATCATTCAGAGGGATGAAGGGAGATAGAGAAAACCTCAACACCTTGATGACCTGTAACCACAGGGCTTCCCTGTAATGCACTAACCACCCTAACCTTAAGTCCTTAACATTGTAAGTTCTTGTTATTACTTAGAATATGCAATCTGAGTACATTATACTCAAGTAAAAAAAATATTAGGCTGCATACTTGTAAAGATAACTTCTGGCCTGGAAGTTATCCCCACTGACTTCTCAATCCAAGTAAAAAAAGATATTAGGCTGCATACTTGTAAAGGTAAATTCTGGCCTGGAAGTTATCCCCTCTGACTTCTCAATCCAGCACTCTAATAGTGTTTGGCTAGAATGTGATGTTTCCTCATTTAGTCTGTTGTAAAATACATGTTAAAAGTCACATAAATCTTATGTTGAACCCAATTTCTGTATAATATAATAATCGTGATTATATGGGCGGCATGGTGGCGCAGTGGTTAGCGCGGTCACCTCACAGCAAGAAGGTCCTGGGTTCAAACCCCGGGGTTGTCCCACCTTGGGGGTCGTCCCAGGTCGTCCTCTGTGTGGAGTTTGCATGTTGTCCGCGTGGGTGTCCTCCAGTTGTTCCAGTTTCCTCCCACAGTCCAAAGATGTAGGTCAGGTGAAATGGCCGTACTAAATTGTCCCTAGATGTGAATGTGGCGGCCCTGTGATGGACCAGTGGCCTGTCCAGGGTGTTTCCCCACCTGTCGCCCAATGAATGCAGGGGCAGGCTCCAGCATCCCCGCAACCCTGATTAGAATAAACAGCTTGGTTAATGGATTGATTATTATTACTTTTTTCTTTCTCTCTCACACACACACACACACACACACACACACACACACAAACAACATTTATATCCATTTAAAATAACATTTGGAACTGTTCACATATTTTTCTGAACCTACAAAATGTATAAATGTTCAGAAAATATTCTTCAAATGATTTAAAGACCACATTGATGGAAGTCAGAAGTCAGAAACAATTTCCTTAGCCAGGTAAGTTCACAAATGCAAGGAATTTGACTTAATGGGACTCTCAGGCTCGGAGCACTTTGAGCACTTTGCAATATGATGGGGAGAGAGAGAGAGAGAGAGAGAGAGAGAGACCTAGTATTGGGTGAAATCAATATGCTATGAGTTGCTTGTCAAAAGTGGCACAGCTTTCTGAACCAGAAGAGCCATGTGACATTCGTGATCTAGGGCCTACAAGAGACTTGTTTAAGCAGTACACAGTGTAGTACCGAGAAGTATGATTTATTGCTGATGTATTTTCCTTTTTATTTACTTGCACTACATCTGTCACCCGTAGCGTGTGTCCTGACTGAAGTCCTTTCTGCGTTATTAGGAGGTGTTGATTTGGGGATGTTTCCGGCTGTTACTAGGTCAACGCCTTTTTTGGGAAGTTCTCCCCTGACACACCAGAGCTGCTGAGTGGATTTGGATGTTTTTTCCTGCCTCTTGCTTTAATGGCTTGTTCCCAGGGCCTCTTATCAATTATCCCCTCACCCTCTTACCCCAAACGGTCGTGCCTATAATTTTTTTTTTTTTCATCCACCACAGCTGACGTCTCAATTTCCATGTATTGTTTCCCTTGTATTTTAAGTATTTTAGATTTTCTTCTTGGTTCTTTTGACATCTTATTTATTTCTATTAGGCTGGTTGGTTGGTCAAATATTTACTCTTTCCTCCCTCCCTCCTTCCTTCCTTGTATACATCTTCCCCCTCCCTCCCTTTCCTCTCTCCTTCCTGCACTTCTTACTTGCTTACATCCTCCTGCCTTCTCCCCCCTCCTCACACTTGTGTGTCCTCCGTTCCCATCTCAGAATTTCACAGGATCCGTGAAATCCCCCACCCCCCTGGCTTTCTCCTCACCAGCCTGGCCTGCCTTTCTCACACATATCTATTCTTTCCCAAAGTTCGCTGCCTACCTGTGTGCCATGCTCCCAAGACTCCCAATTTGCATTAACAAGCCTCAGGCGTCAGATTAAGTATACTTTCAGTAATCTGTAATGGAGTACATCTTGAATGCAACCTTCCCAGTTTCCACATTTCATCTTATCTATATGCTGGTCTCACAGCTCTGCATGCCTGTACGCTGTACTGCATGCTTCCTATTCTCTATAAGCAAGTCACATTCAGGTATAGATCCATGTGCCAAGCTTGAGAAATGGAAATCCCTTTATGGACAGATAATTCAAAGATACATGAGAATATCACACACACGCACACACACACACACACACACACACACACACACACACACACACACACACACACACACACACACACACACACACACACACGGCCTGGGAGTTTGAGGTTTCTGTGCAGTAGCTTAGCTGTTCCTAAGACTGCGTTCTTCTGGACAGAGTCCTCAGATGTTGTTCCTGGAATCTGCTGGAGCCACTCTCCCAGTTTGGGGGTCACAACCCCTAGTGTGCCTATCACTACAGGCACAACTTTGGACTTCACCTTCTACCATTCCAGTTCTTCCTTCAGCACTCAGTATTTCTCTATCTTTTCATGCTCTTTCTTTCTGATGTTGCTGTCAGCCAGGATTGCCACATCGATCACTACTGCCCTCTTTTGCTGCTTGTCAACTAATGCTATGTCTGGTTGATTGGCCAGCACCTGCTTGTCCATATATATATATATATATATATATATATATATAGAGCGTTTTTTTTCCCGAAACTGTCAATGGTGTTGTGAGTGCTCAACTAATGAGGAGTGGAATATCAACATGGATACAGGAAAAAAGATTTTAATACACTGCAGTACAGGCCTGTTTCGTGCGTTTCCATGTTGATATACACTGCTCAAAAAAATAAAGGGAACACATAAGCAATGCAATGTAGCTCCAAGTCAATCACACTTTTGAGATATTAACCTGTCCAGTTAGGAAGCAACACTGATTTGTGAATCAATTTCACCTGTTGGTAAATTGTCTAATTTCCACCTGGTGGAAATTAGACAATTTGCAAGACAACCCCTATAAAAGGAATGGATTTGCAGGTGGTGGCCACAGACCATTTGCCTGTCCTCATCTTTTCTGGCCGATCTTTGGTTAGTTTTTCATTTTGCTAGTGCCCTCACCACTAGAGGTGGCATGAGGCGGTATCTGCAACCTACAGAAGTTGCTCAGGTAGTGCAGCTCATCCAGGATGGCACATCAATGCGTGCTGTGGCAAGAAGATTTGATGTGTCTCCCAGCACAGTGTCCAGAGCATGGAGGAGGTACCAGGAGACAGGCCAGTACACCAGGAGACGTGGAGGGGGCCGCAGGATGACAACAACCCCGCAGCAGGACCGCTATCTGGTCCTTTGTGCAAGGAGGAACAGGAGGAGCACTGCCGGAGCCCTACAAAACGACCTTCAACAGGCCACTAATGTGCAGGTTTCTGCTCAAACAGTGAGAAACAGAATGCATGAGGATGGTATGAGGGCCCGACATCCACAATTGGGGCCTGTGCTCACAGCCCAACACCGTGCAGCCCGATTGACCTTTGCCAGAGAACATCTTGGTTGGCAGATTCGCCATTGGCGCCCTGTGCTCTTCACAGATGAGAGCAGGTTCACACTGAACACATGTGACAGACGTGAGAGAGTCTGGAGACGCTGTGGAGAACGTTCTGCTGCCTGCAACATCCTCCAGCATGACCGGTTTGGCGGTGGGTCAGTGATGGTCTGGGGAGGCATATCCTTGGAGGGCCGCACAGACCTCTACGTGCTAGCCAGAGGTACCATGACTGCCATTAGGTACCGGGATGAGATCCTCAGACCCATTGTCAGACCATATGCTGGTGCAGTGGGCCCTGGGTTCCTGCTCATGCATGACAATGCTCGTCCTCATGTGGCCAGAGTGTGTCAGCAGTTCCTCTATGTTGAGGGCATTGATGCTATGGACTGGCCTGCACGTTCCCAAGACCTGAATCCAATCGAGCACCTCTGGGACATCATGTCTCGTACCATCCGCCAACGCGATGTCGCACCACAGACTGTCCAGGAGTTGACCGATGCCCTGATCCAGGTCTGGGAGGAGATCCCTCAGGAGACCATCCGTCGTCTCATCAGGAGCATGCCCAGATGTTGTAGGGAGTGCATACAGGCACGTGGAGGCCACACACACTATTGAGCCTCATTTTGAATCGTCTTGAAGAATTTCCACAGAAGTTGGATCAGCCTATGTTCTCATTTTCCACTTTGATTTTGAGTATGATTCTGAATCCAGACCTTAATGGGCTAATGATTTTGATTTCCATTGATCATTCTTAGGTTATTTTGCTCTAAACACATTCCTCTGTCTAATAAATAAAGATTTTCAGCTGGAATATTTCATTCATCGAGGTCTATATTGTGTTTTTTAGGTGTTCCCTTTATTTTTTTGAGCAGTGTATATACACTACCGTTCAAAAGTTTGGGATCACCCAAACAATTTTGTGTTTTCCATGAAAAGTCACACTTATTCACCACCATATGTTGTGAAATGAATAGAAAATAGAGTCAAGACATTGACAAGGTTAGAAATAATGATTTGTATTTGAAATAAGATTTTTTTACATCAAACTTTGCTTTCGTCAAAGAATCCTCCATTTGCAGCAATTACAGCATTGCAG
>NC_079211.1:118754983-118787483 GCF_029633865.1 Lampris incognitus
GAAATGTCGCCGTTCTAGTTTCGTTCTCTCCGTCAATCTGCATGTCTCTCCTCTCTCCATTTCCCCATGCCTTCCCTGCGTCTTCTCTCCCCTTGTGTTGACTTTGCGGGAGTAACTTTAATGGATCACCCACAGATACCTCGCCACCTCCACCGTATCCTCTCCTCCCCCCCTTTCTCTCTCTTCCTCTCTGTCACTGTGGAAATACCTTTTCTTTATCTAAGCCCCACTCAAGATGGTTCCCCATCCATCTCTCTCCCTCTCTGTCTCACTCTCCTCTTGAATGTTGACATGGGAGAGTGAATCTAATAGATCACAGTGAAGCATCTGCACCTGTGTTAAATCTCAGAGGTATTGCTGACTGCATGTGTGAATGAATGTGTGTGTCTGTGTGTGTGTTTGTGCGCGCGTGTGTGTGCATGCACACGCTGCGGAGAAACCAAAGCAGCCTCTCTCTTTTGCACATCTGTGACCTCCTTCAGTATTTTAACTTCCTTGCTTCTCCTACTCCTACTCCTCCTTTTTCTTTGCCTCTGCTGCCCTTATCTTTCCTCCGTTCTCCTTCATTGCACTCCCTACTCTTCTGTTTTTCCCTCCTCCCACTTTTGTTTTATTTTCCTCCCCTGCTCTGTCCCGTGCTCTTTTTTTGTGCTTTCCTATTTCTTATATGCTTTTTTTTAATTTTGTTTTACCTATCCTCCCCTCAGCCGCCTCAAAAAAAATAAAAGAAGAGCTTTGCTGTTTCACCTCAGTTACCGGGGAAAACATTACACCATAATCTGGCTCTTATAGAGTGTAATGCTGAAACTTCCCCTAAAATCTGATGAATCCAAAGCAACTACTGTCTTTACATAATATGCCTGAATTTTATTTCAAGGTACGTTCAAAACAATAGTATCAGCTAAGTGAGCTCGAGCCCTCGTATCATTTGCACATGCAATGCATCATGCATTCGACGTGCTGCAGGGTTCGGTGGAGTACCGGAGTATAAATAGTATTCTCCAGACCGGTCCTAGTCCACCTGGGTGTCTGCCTCTGTCCCAATTCTGTCTGTATGGGACACCTTGGAGAGTTTTATGCCATTTTTCTCACACTGAGCAACATTTGGGATTTGCCTTCAACACTTCGTACCTTACCACATTTAAATATATACTAGTATGACAAAGTGTTTTGCAAGAAAATATACCAAGTTTCACTTTTTCCTACATAGGACACCTTGGCGATTAATCTGTTTATTCCCTCATGGGATTTTTTATTTTTCATTTTCCTTCCTATATGACAATATATCAAGGTTTGTTTTAATAGGAAATGGTATAAACTCTTGTGTTTTGATCCCTTGCAGTGTAGTTAGTTTGCTTACGAATGAGAACGTATGCCATGCCCCAGTTCTGTTTTTCCAAGAGGTGTGTTTTCTCTATCTTGGCTTATATGGGGCACACTTTTTTCCCTTTGTCTCAATATTCCATGATACCCAAGCTCCTAGCAAGGTAAGAGCTTGCAGAAAAGAAGGCTCGCTGATTCCCAGTGCCGTGCATGCAAGAGACTGTGGATATTTTTCTCCTCTCACTTGCAGCACGCCTTTACTTGGGGTTTTTTTCTGTCTTTTACTGTCCCTCTTGCCCTCTATCTTAATTCCTTGTAGAAAAAAGTAGATAGATAGATAGATAGATAGATAGATAGATAGATAGATAGATAGATAGATAGATAGATAGATGGACGGATGATAGATAGATAGATAGATAGATAGATAGATAGATAGATAGATAGATAGATAGATAGATAGATAGATAGATAGATAGATAGATAGATAGATAGATAGATAGAACTGAAATAGACAAGGATAAGCAGAAGGTGTGCTCTAGAAAATCAATGTAGGATGATTGTAGATGATGACCCAATTATGTCTGTTTGGTTTGGTTCCAAAATTGGGTCTTAATGTCACTCGCCTGGATGTAGTTAATTAAGCTGTCAGAGTCTGAAATCCCATGATGGCAGGTACACGCATACACTTCCCGTACATATACCCACCCGAACACACATGCACAATTAGAGGACACATGCATACTCCCACTGCCATACAAAATCACATGCATGCATACATGGACACTCAAACACATCATGGGCACACACACACACACACACACACACACACACACACACACACACACACACACACACACACACACACACACACAGTGTGACCTTACATTAACCTGCACAATCTGCCCAGTCTGCCCAGTCTTGGCATGTATTGTATTGCATTGAGGGCTATAGTGATAATAAATTCCCCACAGTAGCTATGGCCAGCAGGACCATCCTAATCACCTCCCTAGTGTGGTAAGGGTAAAGACAGAGACATCAGCACATATGGCCAATTAAGACAAGAATGTCTAACAGCACCAATATTGATAACTGGAAATTGTATTTTGCACAGATAATGTCAAAGCTTTCTTAAGATGTGGTTGCCTTTTGTATAAAACTATAACCTACTGTATGGTACACAGAAGCTTATAAACCTTGTACCTTGTCTTGGCTTGGCTATGAGACTTTTTGTCTTTTTTTTTTTGGTGGTCATTTATCATCTGATGGTCTTTGGATGTATGTCTTTCTCTATTATCTATGCATGCATGCATGAGCCCTTTGTTGGTCTTTAATGCTTCCTCTCTATGCCCCTAAAATCATCTTTATTTGATAACCAACTGCAGTTCCGTTAAAATAAAGAGACTACAGACTATTGTTAGCTCTTCTCTTTTGTAAAATATTAATCCGTGATGTTCCTACTCATTTTTTAAACATGATTTTTCATTTTGATACAATTTAGACTCGTCTTCCCCCCAGCTTTTCAGGGAACTAAACCCTCTCAGAATTGTGCCTACTTGAAGTTGAGGGCATGTTGAAATTCACTGATTGCAAAATCTGTTCGCGAGTCCTTCCTTCCTCGGTTACTGTTGCCAAGTCCAACAAAATTCTGCCTCTGCAAATGACCACCAAACAGGCGCCCTAACCGACCAGAGGGGGTGGTAGTGCAGCGACCAGGACACATACCCACATCCGGCTTCCCACCTGCAGAGACAGCAACTTGTGTCTGTAGGGATGCCCGACCAAGCCGGAGGCAACACAGGGATTCAAACCGGCAACAGGCAACGGAATAGACTGTAATGCCACCTCGATACCCGTTTCGTGAGCGTAATGAGTATTTTGAGTTTTTCGAAGTTTCAATACATGTGCTCCATGAGTCCTCAATCTGTCTGACTCATGCAGTGCACTCAAATAGTGCATGCTCGGTCAGGGTTTCCCTGGCAGAATGGTTGTCCGTTGATATTTTACTGTAATACTGGATGACAACACTCAGTAATTATAACAGCAAAGCAAATTCAGTTAGCCGACACACATGTGAAATGTGTTGTGTCAACACTCCTCAGACACCAGTATACCAGTGTATAGGAAAGCTGACAGAAGAGCGTTCTGTCGCGGCATGTACAGTAGACACGCATCAACCCAGTGGACCACCTTCAATATTCTGTATTCATACAGCCATAGGTATTTCTAGATCAGCAAATAGTTTTGGTTTTATCTTATGTTGATCTCGCCTTACTTTGTGAGTCCCAAATTGTGGATCAGATGCATATTCACTGCAAGTCCCTACCGCATTGAAAAGACATCCGGTTAACTTGAGTTTGTTGACAGAGACCACTCTCATCCCACTGCGTCTTGACCCGGCATTAACCTATGATGCACAAGGTACCCCTCAGCATCCATATGAGACACGACGCTTGAGATGTGCAGTGATAACACGACCCTCCCTTCACCATAATACTGACCATAACTCAACCTTTACCCTAAACCTAAACACTGCCTAGTCTACATCTCATCAATAATCATACATTGTGTAATATTAGAGTTTATGAAACGCCCACAGCATCTAATAAAGAAACCAACGAGTACTTTGCACGCCATACATTGACACGTTGTCAACATGTATGACGTCATGGGCTGATAATGTGTTGGTTTATAAGCAGGTGTTGCTTAGGGGTGAGCATTTATAGAGAGGACAACGACATCATGAAAGATGGTGGATAAAGGGAGCCAGTGTGTTAAGGGTCATGTTCTGCCCTGTTTATCTTTTTAAGCAGAGTGCCCTGTTCTGTATGTGAAGGAAAGGATAGAAAATTAAAATAAGCTTAATCTTTTGGTTTTTTCTTTTCTTTTACTGGCAGGAACTATGCAATAGTTTAAAATGAACAAGTCCCTCTTTTTATTTTATGCTGATAAGCCATTGTATTGTCTAATATGAATTCTCCATACACGTGCAGACGCATACACACAAACCTCACCATTTTCTTGTGCGCTGTTGGATTAAATTTCTATTAGCTCTCCTCGATTGAGTTTGAAGATTGTTGATTAGCCAGTAATGGCCTTTGTTACTGCACTAATGAATAGCTTGATTACTATTCTACTTAGCTGCACAATGGGAGGCCTGCAAGGGTGTGTGTGTGTGAGAGAGAGAGACAAAGTGAGAGAGAGAGAGAGAGAGTGTGTGTGTGAGAGAGAGAAAGAGCGAGAGAGAAAGAGAGAGTGTGTGTGTGTGAGAGAGAGAGAGAGTGTGTGTGAGAGAGAGAGGGAGAGAGAGAGTGTGTGTGTGAGAGAGCGAGAGAAAGAGTGTGTGCGAGAGAGAGAGAATGTGTGTGTGTGAGAGAGAGCGAGAGAGAAAGAGTGAGTGTGTGTGTGAGAGAGAGGGAGAGAGAGAGAGAGAGAGGGAGAGAGTGTGTGTGTATGTGTGTGCATGTGTGTGTGTGTGTGCTTTCATGTGTGTTCATATGTGTGTATTTGTGTATGTGTTTGCATGCGAATAATTGTGTGTTTATCAGAGAATGATACAAACAGATGCCATGCACACACACACACACACACACACACACGTATGTATGACCAATTGTCAGCAATGTGTGTGTCAGGAGAGCTGAGGACAACAGGAAAGAAAAAGATGAAGACAGTCTCAACTTTCTTTGTCTGCCTTTCTCCGTCTCGCTTGGTGTCTGTCCCTGTCGTTCACTACCGCTCACTGTCCCGCTCAATTCATATCTCACAGTATGTGTTCTCTTACTCACTCCCTCCTTCTTGTGCCCCCTCCAGGTGGCGTTTACTTAATCTCTTGTCTTGATTCTCCCCATCTAGCCCCACACCTGTGTCTCTCGGACCCGTCTCACCCCAGGTCTTTCCCCTTGTCTCTTTTCTGCCTGTCTCACCCGCTTCCCTCCTTGTCCCCCTATGAGTCAGGTCCCTCCATACACTCGACACCCCTTTTCTTGTTTATTCTCCTGTCCTCCTCACATGGGTGTTTTTCTGCTGACTGGACCGGTTTGGCTCTGGAGGACTCGGCTGGCATGTGCCGTTGTGTGTGTAGATGGAGAGTGTGTGTGTGTGAGTGTACGTAGAGTGCATTGGAGTGTTTCCTAATGGAAACAAGCATGCCAATTATGGTGATGGGTCTCTAGATGCCAGTCAACGCCAATAATAATGAGCTCGGCACATCTGGTGGAGGGGGTGTGCACGTGTGTGTGTGTGTGTGTGTGTGTGTGTGTGTGTGTGTGTGTGTGTGTGTGTGTTGGGGGCGATGGAGGTGTGAATGTGGTGTTGAGATCTGTGATGGGTGTGAGCCTTGGACCTTCTAAATTTGGAAGAAGAAGAACAAGGGTAGGGTGAGGGACTAAGTGCAGTATTGAGTAAGTGAAATGGAAGGTTAGAGTCATACTTTCTCTCTTTATCTATTTGTCCCACTTCCCTCTCTGTCTCTCTCTCTCTCTATCTTCCTCTGTAATTCCTTCCACCCCACCCCGCCCTCGCCTTTCTCTAATATTTAACCCCTCTCTGTCAGCCTACAGTGAAATTAATGGACAGATCGAGGGAGGGATTAGAATATGATCTATCTCTTTCTCTCTCTCTCAGGCACACACACACATGTACAATTACACATGCACATACATATACATGTGCGCACATGCATGTCCACATGCCACGCATACAATTAGTCCACACCCACACATGGTATAATCACAATGGAGCACTTCAACACACTCGTCCCTGGTCTTATAGGGATCCAGATATTATGGCTAATCATGGGGATAATTCTCGGTGACGAACATTTTAATGCTCCGGTGAGTCACGGCCACACACACATGCACACACACACACACACACACACACACACTGAAACACATGAAATGTCCTGCCTGTCAGCCATTGCACAAGCAGAGTTAGAGCATGGCATTCTGGGATTCTCACACCAGGCTTTTCCATGTGATGTACATGTTGCTTCGTAGCTACACTCTTTGAAAGCGTAATGGTCTGATTTAATGGAGTATCCTATCCACCGACAGTCTCGCAGCACTCTTATCGACGCTCACACGCAAGTCTTTGAGGTGACTGCAAAGCATGTCAGATCTTTGCATTTGTCACTGAATTTTTTTTTTTTTGCTTTGTTATCTCGCTTCCTGTTCTGTGGTCTGCCATCGGCTTTGCTCTTGCAAGATTTATGCGGCGCATTACTTTGTCACACAGTTTGACAACGTTCTGGTTCTGGTTGGCTGATACACACTAAAGCTTTGCATCCCACAACGTTTTATCCTGCTTTCTGGTCCGGTGCATTTGAAAAATAAATACATCTTCATATCTTGTTCTTTTTATCTAGCACAGCATGCAACTGATATGTGGTTCCACTTCCATTGCAAGATGCATGTCTAAATGGATAGTCCACCAAATTGCTTTTTTTTTTCTTCTGTTGGCTCGATACTGCACAGTACGAGATACATCCTTTTTCCACATCATGAAAGAAAGGAATACACAAAACTTTTTACTGACCTAAGTCAGTGTCCACTTACTGGTAAACTATAATATATGCAAAATCCCAGTACTTTTTTAAACTGTATGCAAGAGTTCTTTCTTGAATAGATATCTGTAAGAGAGGTTTGAATCTATCTATCTATCTATCTATCTATCTATCTATCTATCTATCTATCTATCTATCTATCTATCTATCTATCTATATACACTACCGTTCAAAAGTTTGGGATCACCCAAACAATTTTGTGTTTTCCATGAAAAGTCACACTTATTCACCACCATATGTTGTGAAATGAATAGAAAATAGAGTCAAGACATTGACAAGGTTAGAAATAATGATTTGTATTTGAAATAAGATTTTTTTTACATCAAACTTTGCTTTCGTCAAAGAATCCTCCATTTGCAGCAATTACAGCATTGCAGACCTTTGGCATTCTAGCTGTTAATTTGTTGAGGTAATCTGGAGAAATTGCACCCCACGCTTCCAGAAGCAGCTCCCACAAGTTGGATTGGTTGGATGGGCACTTCTTTGAGCAGATTGAGTTTCTGGAGCATCACATTTGTGGGGTCAATTAAACGCTCAAAATGGCCAGAAAAAGAGAACTTTCATCTGAAACTCGACAGTCTATTCTTGTTCTTAGAAATGAAGGCTATTCCATGCGAGAAATTGCTAAGAAATTGAAGATTTCCTACACCGGTGTGTACTACTCCCTTCAGAGGACAGCACAAACAGGCTCTAACCAGAGTAGAAAAAGAAGTGGGAGGCCGCGTTGCACAACTGAGCAAGAAGATAAGTACATTAGAGTCTCTAGTTTGAGAAACAGACGCCTCACAGGTCCCCAACTGGCATCTTCATTAAATAGTACCTGTTAGAGCCTGTTTGTGCTGTCCTCTGAAGGGAGTAGTACACACCGGTGTAGGAAATCTTCAATTTCTTAGCAATTTCTCGCATGGAATAGCCTTCATTTCTAAGAACAAGAATAGACTGTCGAGTTTCAGATGAAAGTTCTCTTTTTCTGGCCATTTTGAGCGTTTAATTGACCCCACAAATGTGATGCTCCAGAAACTCAATCTGCTCAAAGAAGTGCCCATCCAACCAATCCAACTTGTGGGAGCTGCTTCTGGAAGCGTGGGGTGCAATTTCTCCAGATTACCTCAACAAATTAACAGCTAGAATGCCAAAGGTCTGCAATGCTGTAATTGCTGCAAATGGAGGATTCTTTAACGAAAGCAAAGTTTGATGTAAAAAAAATCTTATTTCAAATAAAAATCATTATTTCTAACCTTGTCAATGTCTTGACTCTATTTTCTATTCATTTCACAACATATGGTGGTGAATAAGTGTGACTTTTCATGGAAAACACGAAATTGTTTGGGTGATCCCAAACTTTTGAACGGTAGTGTATATATATATATAATATGCATTACTCAGGTGTGTGTACATATAAGTGTACCTGTGGGGAGTTGCCTTGTCAATCTTGCTGATTCTTGAACCTTTTCAAATCCTGTTACAGTTGAAATGGAGAGTAAGGGCATTGCTTGTGTTTTGTTACATGGGCAAGTACGTGTGTGTGTGTGTGTGTGTGTGTGTGTGTGTGTGTGTGTGTGTGTGTGTGTGTGAGTTCAGACACCACCAGTGTTGTTGGAAATAGACTTAAACAAGCATAGAAAATGCTATTATTCCAAACATTCAACATGAACCTGTGTGTGTGTGTGTGTGTGTGTGTGTGTGTGTGTGTGTGTGTGTGTGTGTGTGTGTGTGTGTGTGTGTGGTGAGAGAGAGAGAGAGAGAGTTCAGACACCACCAGTGTTGTTGAAAATAGATTCATAGAGGCATAGAAAATGCTATTATTCCAAACATTCAACAGGAATGTGTGTGTGTGTGGGGGGGGGGGTCGTCAGGGAGGCAGCCAGTTGATGTGGGGGAGGGAGTTAAGGTAACAAATACAGATTCTCCGCTGGTCTTGGCTTGATCCAATCAGCCACTCTCAGTCACTCAGTCACTTGCTCACACACACACACACACACACACACACACACACACACACACACACACAGTCGTGTCTCACTATCCTTGAGCGGACCCCTCATTGACTACATTCATTTCATAGCCCTTAACTCTAACGTTACCCACGCAAACTATATGCCTAACCCTAACACTTACCCTAACCTTAATCTAACCCTAATTCTAACCATAACCCTAAAACCAACCCCTAACCCTAAAATATTCCGTTTTCCTTGTGCGGACCTTTCAGAGGTCCGCACAAGGTATGTTCTGTCAGGTTTTGCTATCCTTGTGTGGACGCTTGGTCCGCACAAGGATAGTTAAACATGTACACAAACACACACACACACACACACACCCCAGCTGTATGTAATGATGCAGTTGTGATAGTAATGTAGCCACTACATGTGGTCTGTTATGTGCGAGCCCAGCAGAGCACACTTCAGTCACACACCCTCTAACCTTCAGGCTTCATCTCACACCGTTATGCTTTCCAATTTGTCACCATACACAAAACACAAACCATATATAAAGAGCAAAGACTGCTGTTTCTCAATGTGCCGAGAATTAAATTTGTCAGTGGATTTATTCGCTGTAATACAGATGATATTAGCTTCTATGATGAGCAAGATATTGACTGACTGACTGACTGACTGACTGTTTTTTTCCAGAATCGTTAATGTCATGATAAAAAGATTGCCAATTGTTTGGAGCTGTTATCCTTAACAAATTTGTTACAGTCCTCTCTCTCTCTCTCTCTCTCTCTCTCTCTCTCTCTCTCTCTCCCAGTTTGTCACTTTGACCTTACTCAGTCCCAGTACTCACTCACCCTGTTTTCTCCCTCCGTTTTCACTCCTCCACTCTTTCATTCTCACTTTGACTGAAGCAAGTCTGATTACATTCTGAGGGCTCACGAAAGCACGATGAGCACTTTAGCTTGAATTATTTAACTTTGAAAATAGTCCTCTGCTTTTGAAAATGTTAGCACGTTCTGCAAGAATAAGACTCGTCTTGTACTGTAAGATACTTCAAACATATTTCAGATATTTCCAACTATATCACATTTATTTCAGATTTTTATCCTTTCATTCTTCACAAAAGCCCTTGCCACTTGAAAACGGCTCGGCCCACCCATGTTACTCCGCACCAACACGCTATTATACAGTACTTTACTACAGAGATGCACTAGTTCCTTAATAGAATGTTCACTGTGTTGTTAGTATTATTATATTGTTATTATTGTTATTATTTTTTATCTTTTTAGGCAACAAATACAGTCCTGAAGCTCTGCACACCATCCGTGCTGATGAATATTTGAAAATTATAGTGTTTTTGCTCCTGTTTTAAAAGAATGTGGAGGTATCTTTGTATGCTTGCCTTCATATTATTATTATTATTATTATTATTATTATTGCTGCATATGTAAATGCCAATATAATCCAGTTTTTCCCATCGTACAACCAGATTTCCATTAACTTCAAATGACCTTTTTACGTAATCATATCCATACGTAACAGTATGGATGTGAGTACGGTATATTTTTGTGTGTGTATGTTATTCTGCTTGTATCCTGTTTATATCCTGCTTATTTACATGCTCGAAATAAATCATCATCATCATCTGTATGTGTGTGTGTGTGTGTGTGTGTGTGTGTGTGTGTGTGTGTGTGTGTGTGTGTGTGTAAGTGTCCTCTACTGCAAGAAGTTGAGTTTCAATCTACGTTTTTCTGTTCTATCTTCTTCAGATGATGCATCGCAGTTGGCACCTACTCTTTTTACTTTCTGTTCCCAAGTCATGCTCCCAGTCTCTTCCTCACTTCTTATTCCTTGTTGCGTCTATCCTTCACCACCAACTCTCCTCTCTGTCTCTCTTCCAGTCACTGTTTTCATTATTATCTAGCTTGTTGTTTTGTTTTGTTTTTCACTTCTCACTCCTTTATCAGTTCATCCTCCTTTTTTCAGTACACACAAATGCAAACACACACACACATACACACACGCTGAAAGAAAAAGAAAATTAGAAAGGAGAAAACTCAGATCTCCCTCTTATGCTACATTCACATGGGATGGGGGGGGGGTAAAATGGAACAGGAAAGACAAACCGCAGCAGAACGGCAGGACAGTTAAAAAGAACTACGTGTTGCTATGGTGATGTTGTATTGTTTGAAGGAAAAAATAATTAAATGGCAAAAACGTGTTTTTTTAATTTAATTATGTAAAGTAATTCTGTCAATTCTTATACCTATATATAAAATGAATCCACCATCATTTATGTGTTGTGATGTGGACGTAACAGCCAGTTGTAAACTTCGGATGGCAAAAAGTTAGAATATTGTAACTTCAGATGGCAGCACCCTCTGCCGTTGACGTATAATTTGACGGTGTCATCTGATTTAACCATCCTGCTCTCATCCACAATAATGACTTCTGATTTGCCATCTGCCGTTTACCGGATTCCATGTGAGTGCAGCATTAACCCATTGAAGAACTAAAATTTCCTTTTCACACTCAACCAGGTGTGTACTGGGAAAGACATTCAGCCCTGGACTTATCTGCTGGGACCAGCCGGCGGGGGGGGGGGGTTGTTGCATATGTACAGTATATATGATGCGATGGTCAGTTACAGTTGGGGGGGTTATGTAATCAGAATCATGTTTATTGGCTATGTAGGTTTGCACACACATGGAATTTGATTCCAGTTTTGTGGCTCTCTCAGTGTATTTAACATGGTATAACAACACTACAACATACAACACAACAACCTTCAGACATCTACACAAGGATTGACAATATACAGGTGAAACAAGAGGTGATTAAGTGCAGTGATGCAGAGAATATATCAGAGATGCTGCAATAGATGTTAGCAGGTTACTTACATACATGCCTGGACATGACAGAGCATACCAGTATATGTACAACATATGGTACAGTATATACAAAATGGTTTGATTTATTTGACACTGTTAAGTGTTCATTTGAATGACAGCCTGTTGTTATATCTGGTTGTTTTGGGATACAGTGTTCTGTAGCGCGTACTAGAGGGTAGGAGTTGGAACAGGTTGTGACCAGGGTGTGGTGGGTCTGCTGTGATGTTGCCTGCCTGTTCCCTGACTCTGGAGATGTAGAACTCCTGAATGGAGGGCAGGTTGTTAGCACCAATGATTTTCTCTGCAGACTTAACTGTCCATGTAGTCTGTCCCTTTCCTTTTTGGTGGCCGATCCAAACCAGACAGTGATGGATGTGCAGAGGCCCAACTGGATTATTGCAGTGTAGAACTGAATCAGCAGTTCCTGAGGCAAGTTGAACTTCCTGAGCTAACGGAGAAAGTAAATCCTCTACTGGGTCTTTTTGATGATTGTGTCTATGTTGAGAACCCAGTTTCCCCGCAGACACCGTGTTATTGAGTATGATGGGGGGGGGCAGTGTTGGGGGCTCCTTCTGAAGTCCACTGTCATCGGCACAGTTTTGAGTGTGTTCAGCTCCAGGTTGTTATGACGACACCAGAGAGCCAGCTGTTCAACCTCCTGTCTATGTGCAGACTCATCACCATCCTGGATAAGGCCAGTGATGGTTGTGTCATCTGCAAACTTCAGGAGTTTAACAGACGGGTCGCCTGAGGGGCAGCCATTTGTGTAGAGGGGAGAGCACACATCCCTGGTGGGGGGGGGGGGCACCAGTGCTGGTTGTCTGGGGGGGCACCAGTACTGGTTGTCTGGGTGCTGGATGTGATTTCCCCCAGTCTTGCCTGCTGCCTCCTGTCTATGAGGAAGTTTTTAATCCACTGGCAGATGGGGGCTGGTACAGTGAGCCTGGTGAGTTTGGAGTGGAGGATATCTTAGACAATGGTATTGAACGCTGAGATGAAGTCCGCAAACAGGAGCCTTGTGTGTGTCCCTGACGAGTCGAGGTGGTGGAAGATGTAATGTAGTGCAATGTTGACTGCATCCTCTGCTGACCTGTTTGCTTGGTTGGCAAACTGTAGGGGGTTGAGCAGAGGGCCTGTGATTTCCTTCAGGTGGGCCAACACCAGTCTCTCAAAAGGTTTCATGACCACAAACGTTAGGGTAACAGGCCTGTAGTTATTTAATCCTGTGATACTGGGTTTTTTGGGGACCAGGACGATAGTGGAGCTCTTGAAGCAGGAAGGGACTTCCCACAGCTCCAGTGATCTGTTGAAGATCAGTATGAAAATGGGGTCTCGTTGGTCAACACAAACTTTCAGACAGGAGGTTGACATGCCATCTGCGCCTGGTGCCTTACTGGGCTTCTGTTTTTGGAAGAGCTGGCGCATGTCCTCAACACAGATCCTGGGTGTGGGTGGGGGGTCAGTGGGGAGGGGAGAGAGGGGCTGGCAGGGGGTGCAATTGGTTGTGTTTTGTGGCTGGAGAGGGGGAGGGGTGTGAAAGCTTGCTTTTCAATCCTGCAGTAAAACCATTTAGATTGTCAGCCTAAATGGCTGTTCCCTGTAGTGTGTGTGTGTGTGGGGGTGGTCTCCTATTGTTCATAATGTCTTTCAAACCTCTCCAGACTGATGCTGGGTCTTTGGCAGAAAACCTGTTTGTCAACCTTTCAGAGTAGCACCTTTTTGCCACTCTGATCTCTTTTTTGAGTGTATTTCTGGCTTGGTTGTACCGGATCCTATCACCACTCCTGTTGGTTTCCTCTTTGGCCTGATGAAGCTGCCTGAGTTTTGCTGTGAACCAGGGTTTATTGTTGTTTAAGGTATAGAAAGTTTTGGTGAGCACACACATGTCCTCAAAAATGCTGATGTCAGTGTCAAAAAGTTCATCCAAGTCTCTAGATGCAGCCTCAAACCACTCCAATCAGTGCAGTCGATGCAGGCCTGGAGCTCCAGTTTTGACTCATTGGTCCAGTTCCTCACAGTTTTGACCACAGGCTTTGAAGATTTTAGTTTCTGCCTGTAGGTTCGGATAAGATGAATCAGACAATTAATTACAGGACACAGCCCACTATATTTAGCACCCTAAGTCCTTGCTGGTAATAATGTAGTCTTTTATTATTGATATGTGATTCTGAACATATTCAAAGGCTTTTGCAATGGAAAGTAGCATATGTCTATCCCAGGATATATGTCAGTCGGCACAAACTTGTAACACGCCATCAGCATAGCCTAAACAGTAACAAGTAGCCTATCAGTGGGGTTGTTTACCAGAAGTTACAGCAGTGTTACCTGAACATTTATTCTAGTCTATAATTTAACGCCCATCTTACCACTTCAGTCTGCTCCTCTTAAATAGTGTTGCTGGACACTTGATGCGGATGCCCATACACTGTCGATTTTTTTTCCCCCATGCTGCGCGTGCAACTGCCGCCATGGGCTATGCATCGCAAAGACCTGAAAGGTAGTAGGACACGCTCACAACTGATGCAAGGACACACGGAGGACAACACAACATTACAGAGGTGAGGACATGCCATAGCTAGCTCGCAACTGATGTATGGATACACGGAGGACAGCAATAACTTTACAAAGGTGAGCACTAGCCATAGAGTTAGCCTAGTTTTACTCATGACACTGTTACCGAGTGTTCTGTGTTCGCCTAACTATATAATTTAATAGGAAAACAATAAACGGGACAATATACTTTAGAGCACGTCCAACCGCTGCCTCGTTTTATTCTTCTTTCTTCAGGAACCACAAAAATTGAAAAGGGACACCATACCTCACATAGAAGCACAGTGAAACATAGAACAGTCTGTTACAACACTTTTAAGATATAATAATAATAATCATTACCTTTTTATAGTGCTTTTCTAGGCACCCAAAACGTTTCCCAGTGAAGGGGGTAACTCACTTCAACCAACACTAATGTGTAGCACCCACCTGGATGATTCACAGCAGCCATTTTTGCCAGAACGTTCACCACACATCAGCTTGAGTTGAAGAGGGAGGAATCTTTGAGCCAGTTACATGGGGGGGGGGATATCCAAAGGATTTGAATCAAGTGCAACTGGACTTGGTATATATCCGTAAAGACGTTTCGCCTCTAATCCAAGAGGCTTCCTCAGAGAGGAAGAGGCGAAACGTCTTCACGGATATATACCAAGTCCAGTTGCACTTGATTCAACTCCTTTGGATAACCATGACCTGGATGAATGAGAACATTCACAGATACATGGGGGGATGATTAGGTAGCCAGATGGAGAGAGCCAGGTTGGGAATTTTGCCAGGACACCGGGAAACCCCCTACTCTTTGTGATAAGTGCTGTGGGATCTTTAATGACCACAGTGAATCAGGACCTCGGTTTAATGTCTCGTCTAAAGGACGGCATCTATTACAGCACGGTGTCACCATGGGATTTGATATTTATTGTTTTCATTAGGACCAGAGTGGAGACTGCCCCCTACTGGCCCACCAACACCACTTCCCGCAGCAACTCCGTTTTCCCAGGAGGTCGTCCATCCAAGTACTAGCCAAGTCCATACCTGCTTAGCTTCCGTCATTTGGCAGCGCAAGGGTACATGTTAGTATGGCATGACCAATCCTTGGAATAATATCGCTATTTGCTGGTCCCCCGACTTTCTCACTGTCTTGCGCCACCTACACAGCACGGCACAGGTGCACCATGGGTCTGGACGGGTTTGTGCTTGTTTTTATTTAGAAGCCTGTGACTCTAATGCCTGCTTCCCTTTTTCTGTATTTTTTTCGGCCCTCCTTTACTTTTTCACATTTTCTTGTCCATTGCTTTTTTTAGCCACCTCACTGCTGCGCACTACTTTTGCATTAGTCTAGAATGTTAGCGTGCATTTGTCAACTTGGTTGCGATTGGCCAATAAACCCAGTCCCAGAACACACACGCAGCACGCTGTCATGTGCACCCCGAATGGCAGGCACACCTATACCACTGCACTCAACCACTGTTTCACGCAACCCTATGGCTTAATTTAAATTAAGATGGTTACGTTCAAGGATTACACACCTTGAGCCTTCAAGGCCCATATTCATGAAATAGATTAAAATGATATTTTACTTTGGGTCTTATTTGTTTGGATGTATTTGCTTATGCAGTACTGTTAACTAGTCTCTGTGTAACTGGTATGCTGTTTAACTCAATTTGACAACTCCCTACAACTAAGCTATCAAGAAGTATTGCACCATTTGTGTGCTTGAGTTTTTAAAAGATTGTCAGGATCTTTTAAAGGAGACAGTGCTGTATGTATGTATGTGTGATGATTTGTAGAAGTAAAATAACACCATGGCCCTCCAGTACCACTCCAAGTATGACGGGCACCCTTTCCATCCTATAGCTGCTGGTGCTGTGGCTGCAGAGTCAGCCACTGAGAATATTTTGGATTAGCACATCTAGATTTAATTTTCAGTATGGATTCTCAAAAAAAAAAAGTTTCAGAAACATGTTTACATGGGGTGTAGTGCAAAAGCATTTTTTGTTTTTGTTTTGTGAAGACTAGGTAATAATGGGTGAATTTATAAAACCGAATTTACAGCGATATTACAAACAAGACGACTGAACAGTGACAGCAGTTGATCAACGGTGCTCATTAGCCCTCAGGTCTGCCTTTTACGCAACTGTCGGGTTGTTCACATATCCTGAGCAGTAGTGCTGGATCTTCTTTCTCTCATTCTCAGAGTTGGTGATTTGGGACCTGACTTCTAAACTCCCTTTATACTTTATACAATCTTTTTCGCAACCTGTTTAATAAACCACACTGAAGAAAAAAATGTTTTTGTAAGTCGAGTCACATACAGTAGGCTGTACAAACACAACACTTTCTATGTTTAAACAGACGTCCTTGTTAAAAGGATTTCTATTCATTGTATAAATAATATGGTGTTTCGGTTCTGAGCGAGCATCCGTGTCTTACTTTTTCTGACAAGTTTCTTGCTTTAAAGTTTGTGCTGTACATTTTTAGTTAACTTGTCTTTGTTTTGTTTCATTCTCCCAGTACAACTTTTTTCATTCTAATAGAAAGTGAAAGGTCACACCACATCTTTCCAGGGAGCTGCAGTAGGTTCTCTGGTCATAGATTTCTCCAAGACTAAGAAAAGAAAACAATTTAGTATTGCTGAATCTCCAAAGTTCAAAAGTCAGGCAGGAGGGAGAGAAAACCAACATTATATAGAAAAGAGAGAGAGCGAGAGAGAGCGAGAGAAACAGGGTAGAGTATCACGGAGACAGAAAGAAAGAATGACAGAGTATCCTAAGAAAGGCAGTAAACTTAAGAAAACACAGAATTTCCTCTTCTCTTGTGTCTGAGATTTCCATTTCCTAATGTGAACAGAGGAGGATGTTGAAAAACATGAATTAAACAACGTTGCTTGAACATTTATGTGTGTGCCATAAAGCTTTGGGCAGATTGAATTTATGAGGGTTTGGACCAATAAATATGGCACTCAGGAAATGTGATTAGGCTCATAAATCGCATAGCCTCCCTCTGTCCTACCCTTCACCCAAGCTACCAAACTAAAGCATATGTTCAGGATTTTATTTTTCTAGCCCAACTCAACTGCCACCCTTGAGTTAAACATACTGTTTGGTACACTGAACTTCCTGTTCAGCATTTCACCCTCTTGCAGTAAATACAGCTATGGCTCACATGAACTCTCCTGTCAAGCACTCAGGTCAACAACACTTGTTGATGCAAAACGGTGCATGCAAAAAAAAAAACACAAAAAAAAAACCGTACGTAACTTTTTAAGGGGCTTTTGTTGCTTACTTCATATTCCTAACCAGGGTGGAATAGTTTTGTCGGGATTGTTTTAATGTAATCACAGTACATTTTGTCATTTTATACTGCAGATTATGGTCATTAAGGACAAAATACTGATATTCTGAGCAGAGGACGGGTTCAGTTTTAACCCTCAAAATCAAAATTTCAGTAAAGAAACAATTTTTTTTCTGCTTTTATCCTTCAACTTCTCAGATAAATTGAGCTGGATACCCTGTCATAGTATTTCATACAACTTTCTCTTGTTGCTAAGCTGACCCTCAAGGTTGCTGCTATTATTATTATTATTATTATTATTATTCTTATAAAGGGTACATAATACCTTTCAATACCCTTTTTTTTTTAAATACCGTATAAATTGTATAAAGGGGCTACTGGGGCTGTTGCTACAAGCCATCTGGTCCTTGTATAACCAAAGTGAGAGCTGTGTCCGTATTCTCAGCACCAAGTCAAACATTTTTCTGGTGGATATCGGACTCCGCCAAGGTTGTCCCTTGTCTCCAGTTCTGTTTGTGATATTCATGAGGTGGTTGTGGCATCTGATTAGGATGCCTCCTGGGCACCTTCCTTTGGAGGTTTTCTGGGCATGTCCAATTGGGAGGAGACCCAGGGGTAGACCCAGAACTTGCTGGAGGGACTACATGTCCAATCTGGCCTGGGAACACCTCGGGATCCCCCAAGAGGAGCTGGAGGGCGTTGCTGGGGAGAGGGATGTCTGGAGTGCCCTACTTAACTTGCTGCCACTGCGACCCGACCCCGGAGAAGCGGGTGATGATGAGATGAGATGATATATTATTTATTTATTTGTTTATTTTACTTATATTGTCTTTTTAATCGGACATTTCCACATTTTTTTCTGTGTGGAGTGCTCCAAAAACAAGATTATTAAAGCATCATATAATAAACCTAGCCATCTCTTTATTTGTTTTCTGGAGAGTTTTGCAAAACAAGATTACAACCCATTAACTTAATCCCGTTGCTCTTCTCCTTTGCCTTTCTTGGGTGGTTGGGAAACCATCACATTTATACCAGTATCCTGATTTAATGCTATGCTCTGTTTGTGTTGTTTTCCTTCATTCTGTTTCCATTTTACCTCCACAAATGAAACAGTCGACCAAACAAGATTACAATACAATCCTGTAGCACGCCTCGGCCCAGTAGGGTTTGGATAGGGTCACAGACAAGAAAGGACTTGGTGAATGATAGGTTAACTGGTGTAACTGTGTTTTAACTTAAGGTAGAACCACGCTATCAGTCCTGATGCAAAATGAGTTTCGAACCAGAGTAGCATCATTGCAACACCATAAACATTCAGTACTTAAACACTTCTTCTCTTGTCATTCTCTCCCAGATGCAGTGGTTTGTAAAATACCAACCTTTACACATAAAGTCTGCCTCATTTTCTCACATGTACACTCTCTCTCCCCCATTCTGTCTCTTCTGTCTCTTCTCATCTTCCTCGCTCTCATTCTCTCCCAGGTTGAGTGGTTGAAAAACGAAGAGATAATTGATCCAGCAGAGGACAGAAATTTCTATATCACCATTGACCACAACCTGATCATCAAACAGGCACGTTTGTCTGACACCGCAAACTACACATGCGTGGCTAAGAATATAGTGGCCAAGAGACGTAGCACTACGGCCACTGTTATTGTTTACGGTAAGTGTTTGTACACAGTGTGTGTGTGTGTGTGTGTGGGGGGGGGGGGGGGTTAGAGACACTTTGTGACATAGCCAACACTTTCATTGCCAACAATCTTGCTGCCAAGGAGCAATCGATAACCTTGTTTGAGTTTATGTACGTACGGGTTTGTGCATGTATATGTTTGTGTGTCATTGTGTGCGGAGGCATACATGTATGTGCATGTGTGAATATATGTAGCTGTTGGTGCATGTCTTGTTTTTTTAAACCAGTCAATTTTACTGAAACCTATTTAAATGCTAGCTGCAATTACCCAGCCATGTATTCTTCTTCCCAACCACATTGATCACTCCAGTCAGCCTCCATCTGCCATATGTAATTAACTCTATTACTGCACCAGCACACTCTCTTTGTGATTGGCTGGACGTCCTCACATAACCCTTGACCTCACCCAATTAAAATCTACCAATCACACCTTTGGTTGTAAATTAAAACACTTGGGCATTCCAACTTGCTGTGCAATGAGTCAAGCGTTCCCCAGCAAAATGAGCAGCATATGGTTGGACGGTAGCTGTAAACAACAGCAAGCGCTAACTTTGACAGCCAGGACTTCAAATGATGGTTGATTGTGTTTAATACAAATCTCTTTTGATGTGTTTAATAAAGAGGAAAAACAACAACAACAAAAACAAACCTTAATTATTATAAACGCTGTGGGATGTAAAATGCCTCCATTGCCATTAATGTCTTTCTCTTTCATTTTGCGAACTGCCAGTCAAACATGCGGAAGGGAAACATATTTTGAGATGAAATGGTGTAAAACTTTCCAGCACAGGAAACAGACACACACACACACACGCACACACACACACACACACACACACACACACACACACACACACACACCTATACAGACCTTCACATACATAAACACATAGTTTATACCGTAGCGGGAGGGTTTCAACAAAAATAAGTACATATACACTACCGTTCAAAAGTTTGGGATCACCCAAACAATTTCGTGTTTTCCATGAAAAGTCACACTTATTCACCACCATATGTTGTGAAATGAATAGAAAATAGAGTCAAGACATTGACAAGATTAGAAATAATGATTTTTATTTGAAATAAGATTTTTTTTACATCAAACTTTGCTTTCGTTAAAGAATCCTCCATTTGCAGCAATTACAGCATTGCAGACCTTCGGCATTCTAGCTGTTAATTTGTTGAGGTAATCTGGAGAAATTGCACCCCACGCTTCCAGGAGCAGCTCCCACAAGTTGGATTGGTTGGATGGGCACTTCTTTGAGCAGATTGAGTTTCTGGAGCATCACATTTGTGGGGTCAATTAAACGCTCAAAATGGCCAGAAAAAGAGAACTTTCATCTGAAACTCGACAGTCTATTCTTGTTCTTAGAAATGAAGGCTATTCCATGCGAGAAATTGCTAAGAAATTGAAGATTTCCTACACCGGTGTGTACTACTCCCTTCAGAGGACAGCACAAACAGGCTCTAACAGGTACTATTTAATGAAGATGCCAGTTGGGGACCTGTGAGGTGTCTGTTTCTCAAACTAGAGACTCTAATGTACTTATCTTCTTGCTCAGTTGTGCAACGCGGCCTCCCACTTCTTTTTCTACTCTGGTTAGAGCCTGTTTGTGCTGTCCTCTGAAGGGAGTAGTACACACAGGTGTAGGAAATCTTCAATTTCTTAGCAATTTCTCGCATGGAATAGCCTTCATTTCTAAGAACAAGAATAGACTGTCGAGTTTCAGATGAAAGTTCTCTTTTTCTGGCCATTTTGAGCGTTTAATTGACCCCACAAATGTGATGCTCCAGAAACTCAATCTGCTCAAAGAAGTGCCCATCCAACCAATCCAACTTGTGGGAGCTGCTTCTGGAAGCGTGGGGTGCAATTTCTCCAGATTACCTCAACAAATTAACAGCTAGAATGCCAAAGGTCTGCAATGCTGTAATTGCTGCAAATGGAGGATTCTTTGACGAAAGCAAAGTTTGATGTAAAAAAAATCTTATTTCAAATACAAATCATTATTTCTAACCTTGTCAATGTCTTGACTCTATTTTCTATTCATTTCACAACATATGGTGGTGAATAAGTGTGACTTTTCATGGAAAACACAAAATTGTTTGGGTGATCCCAAACTTTTGAACGGTAGTGTATATATATATATATATATATATATATATATATATATATATATATGTGTGTGTGTGTGTGTGTGTGTGTGTGTGAGACAGACAGACAGAGAGCGAGAGAGAGAGACAGTTTGACAGAGATGGCAACAGCTGGAGTGGGTTGACACTGATGTATCCTTACAGAAATAGATTGTTCAATCTTTGGTTCAATCTTCTCTGCTCCACAAGGACCTGGCTGACACTGCTGACAAGGTGAAACAGTAGCGTAGAAACAAAGATGGATGAAATGAAATAGAGCAGAAATACACGTGAGACATGGGGAGGAATAGAGATTGCTGAAAAGAAAAGAAGAAGAAAAAAACTGAAAATAAAAGGAGGGATGAACAAATGCGGAGATGTGATGTAAGAAGAAGAGAAGAGAGCAGAAGAAGCAGGCCAGAAGAGAAGAAGGAGAGGTGAGCATAGAAAGTGAAGAGATGTCATGGTGAGAATGAATCAGAAGAAGCAGTAAGTGTGGGCGAAAGGAGAAAAGGGAGACAAGCCAGAGAAGACTGACAAGATGAGCATAATAACTGATTTCCCCAAGTGCCCTCCTTTCTCTGATGATTTGTTTCTAATTGGGCGCAGTGAGAGGAGTGGGTGCTGACCGTCGGGTTGTAACAGATCTCCCCAGAGACAACAGAGGAAAATGATCTCACCACAGAGTCATTAAATCTCAACCCATACCTCCATCCTCACTCTATTTCTCTGGGTCTCCCATCAAGTAATAGAAGTTTGCCGTGACCTCAGCTTTTTAGCTTTTTTCTGGCAAGGCATGCTATCTATCTATCTATCTATCTATCTATCTATCTATCTATCTATCTATCTATCTATCTATCTATCTATCTATCTATCTATCTATCTATCTATCTATCTATCTATCTTTCTTCATCTTGCTCTTCTCCCTTCTGTTTGATATTGCAATAATCTGTTGATTATCTGTTTCATCTGTAGCTGTCTCGTGGCTGTGTGGATTTGTAGCTGGTTTTGATTTCATTTTATCAGTATTGTTAGGGAGGGTCTCTAGTAGGTAGAGGCCATTCCTGCCCTTTTGGCGTGAATGCAATTCAACATGTACGTACAGTTAGAGGACTTCCCTTAGGACACCCATTAGATTGTCAACATCTCCTGTGAATAAATGATCTAGTTTTGTAATAATGTTTCAACCAGCTGACATAATGCTTGAGCAGTGCTTAATGGCTCAGTGGTTAAGGGCGGTCCACACCAAAGATTACGTTAACGATAACTATAATGATAATGTAACGATAACTATGATGATAATTATAATGATAACTAGAACTATGGGCACGGTGGCCCGGTGGTTAGTGCTGTCGCCTCACAGCAAGAAGGTCCTGGGTTGAACCCCGGGGTTGTCCAACCTCGGGGGTCATCCCAGGTCGTCCTCTGTGTGGCGTTTGCATGTTCTCCCTGTGTCTTCAGTGGATTTTCTTCGGGTGCTCCGGTTTCCCCCACCATCAGAAAAACATGCATGTTAGGGTTAATACTCCTGTCTGTGCCCCTGATCGAAGCATGGCAAGACGAACTGGAGTTGGTCCCCGGGCGCCACACTGCGGCTGCCCACCACTCCTAGCTACACAGCTAGGATGGGTTAAATGCAGAGAAAGAACTGCCCCATGGGGATTAATAAAAGTAGATAAAAAAAAACAACTATAATTATAACAATAACGAAACTATAACGATGTGAGCATCCACGCTGATGAACAATAACGTTCTGTAAACAGTGGTGCCAAGCATGCGCCAAGCATGTGCTGTGTGCTTCAGCTGTTTCGGCAGTTTAGGAAAATGGATATTTAGTTATCTGCCATGTTAAATGTGCCCTGTAAATTCGGATGGATTGTGGTAGGCTGTCATTGTTTCTATCAGCGATATCATTCGCGTGGTGTTGACTCTGCCATCCACCTGATCTAGAACAAGTTTTAAAACGACATATTTATAGCTATTGTTATAGATATCATTCTTGGTTTGGACAGTCTTTAGACACTGTTCCCTCCCAACAAGAAGATTTGGGTTCAAATCCAAATTGGACCTTACTGTATGGAGTCTGCATGGTCTGCCCGTGTTCAAGTGGGTTTTTCCTGGGGGCCCTGGTTCCCCCCACACCAAAAGACATGCATGTTTGGTTAATAATCCTGCCATTGCACCTTACCAAAATGCTGGCCTTAAACTGGAGTAGATCCCTTGCTACTGCACAGGGGCTGCCCACTGGTCCTTAGTATTTAGGATGGGTCAAATACAGAGGACCGTTTTCCCCAAGGAGCTCAATAAAGTAACTTAGACACCACATTTTAAAAAAATTGCAAGACCATCAAATTTTAGAGGCATTTCCTGGGGCAACCATAAACATGGTAATTATAAAAGTTTATGGGGGGGAAAATCATCTAACTCATTCTCAATACAAACAGTTGGCCATGGAGGTCACTGATGTTCCAGCTCTTGGTGAAACATGTCAAGAAAGACACAGGCTGAACTTGTAGAGAACAGTGTTTCTCTTCATCGGTATCATGCTGGAGTGACCACTATGTCCCCAGGTTCTCCAGGAGTGGCTGTGTCTAAACCCGGTCTGGCAGTGGAGGCTAGAGGAGAGAAGGCTGACATGGAAAGACAGAATAGGAGAAGGGGCGAGACAGCAAAGCAGGGGAAAATAGGCTGAGACAAAGGCAGGGATACATGAAGAGCATGCTCAAAATATTTTTGTTAGTAAGGACTCAGGAAACTCTCGGCTCACTCTCCCATAAAAGTTCATTTATGCTTCCTCTGTTGTCCTCAATCAGGGTTCAGGGTTAGACAGTTAGCAAGCAGCGGAAGCCTTGTGTCTGCTTGTAATACATTTTGGGGTTTTTTGGTGCTGTGTGTGTGTGTGTGTGTGTGTGTGTGTGTGTGTGTGTGTGTGTGTGTGTGTGTGTGTGTGTGTGAGACCATAGTAGGAAATGTTTGTGTGTATGTGTCTGTAGTAGGGATTGTTTGTGTGTGTCTGTCTGTCGCTCTAGTTGCATGTTAATAGTTCCTTGTGTATCAGATCCATACACAGGAGTAACCGGAGGTTATCTTATAAAATGTTAATATGCATTTTTATCCTGTATAAAACCCTTGTTTTAAGACCAGCTAGATAAACATTGTGTATTGTATTATAACTGTATATTTTTGTATGGATGGATATCAGAACTTTTTCAGAAATATTTGTTCATTTTGTTTCTCAGACTGTACAGTGGAGTTGTAATGTGTCTTCTGCTTTTCTGTCATCAAAATTATTCACACGGACCAATAATCTCTACTTTAACATTCAATTCATAAAAATGGGATTTCCCCCCCCCCCATGGTGCTGCACTACTGCCGCTGTGGACTATGCGTCCAACAATTTGGTCATTCACTCACTGATGACCTGACAGGGACGTTAAGTAGAGACGTGTGCTTGTTAGTCTTTGAGATATGAATTATATACATTTCAAAATGTATAATTAACTAAAATAGAAGGAGTCTGTCTGTCTGTCTGTCTGTCTGTCTGTCTGTCTGTCTGTCCGTCCGTCTGCTTGCCTGCCTGTGTCCGTCTGTCTGTTTCTGTCTGGGTGTCTGTCTGCCTGCCTGCCTGTCTGTCTGTCTGTTTCTTTCTGTGTGTCTGTCTGTCTGTGTCTGTCTGTCTGTTTCTGTGTGTGTGTGTGTGTGTGTGTGTGTGTGTGTGTGTGTGTGTGTGTCTGTCTGTCCGATTTTCTGACAACCGTTCACCGTATCGACTTCATTCTTGGCGGGCACAGCATGGGTCTGGATGGTTTTGTGCTTGTTTCATTGTCATACTATGTTCAGATAAATGAGCTGAGTCATTAATTGATGGACTATTGATCATTGTCGCAGTAAACGGAGGATGGTCGACATGGACAGAATGGTCGGTGTGTAACAGCCGGTGTGGGCGGGGCTTCCAGAAGCGGACACGCAGCTGCACCAATCCTGCCCCACTGAATGGAGGACTGCCATGTGATGGACAGGCCATACAGAAACTAGCTTGCACTACACTGTGCACCGGTATGTTTATTATTTTAAGTTCTGTCCTATTCTTCTCTAGTCCATTTTATTCTGCTCTGTTGTGCTTCTTTTATTGGATTTTTTTTCTCTTTTCTTTCCAATGTTTACTTCATTGTCAGAGCTTCAGGATGTTGATATTTCTTCTTTTTGCCCCCCCCCCCTCTTTCTCGCTGTCTAGTGGACGGCTTGTGGACAGAGTGGAGTAAGTGGTCGGCCTGTGGGACGGAGTGCACACAGTGGAGGAGGCGGGAGTGTAACAACCCAGCACCGAAAAATGGAGGAAAGGACTGTGAGGGTCTGGTGCTCCAGTCTCAGAACTGCACAGATGGACTCTGTATGCAAAGTGAGCTGAGGCCGGGTTAGCGTTTCATTGCTGACTTGGTGTTATTTAATTTTCAATTCTTTCAGTTTAGTCTTCTTTTTTTTTTAAGATGAGGCAATTATTTTAAAAAATCTTTGATTTGCTGAGTCCGCTTTTGTTTACAGTCTGAATTGTTTGGATTGGAAATGACTTGTTACGATCCTCAGCATGCAGCGCTGTAGGCAACATGGGCCAGTTGTCAAGGAAACTCAGTATGAATGGCTTAAAGGTCAACGAGGAATAAAAGTGATGAGATGAAGTGTTGGTCGTGGACAGTGACAAGTCTTCACTGCCTTCCAACAGTTCCTACAGGAGCTGTTTCACTTTTCCTCTTTTTGTTTTTCCTTTCTATGTACTTTTTTCACTCTGCTCCTTCTTTCATCCCCTTCCCCCCTCATCCCCCCCCCCCCACTGTCTACATCCTGTCTTTCCTTTTCCACCGGTTGCTACCTTTATTTTGGGTTTTTGTTGTCCTTCACCCCGCCGGCCTTTTGCTTTGCCGCTTCTCCTTCTCACTTCCATGGTGATGTGGCCTCTCTCTACCTTACATCTGCTACTGAGCCCTGCAGAAAAGGGGGGAGGGAACATAATGCTGATGTTTTAACACAGAAGATTTATGATAATTTCTTAATGTCACCTTGAATAACTACCTCATCCACTTTCCAAGTCAAAAATGTCTTCCTTATGAGTTTTTTATGGACAAAAATAATGGTAAATAATGAGGTGGCATAATCACCAAGTACCCCCCCTGCTCCCGCCCCCCCCCCCAAAAAAGTATGATCTTTTGACACCAATAAAAAAAAATTTTTTTAAAAAGAATGGCGGTTTTCTAAACCACATGGAAAATGTGAGCTGAGTCATAATGGCACAAATACAGTAATGGCAGATTTTTCCAAGGTGGAGGCAATTTTATGTGTCGACTTCTAGGAAAATTGCTTGGTACTCCCTGTGCTCAACGTAATTGGCAGAAAAGCATTTGACGTAAAGAGTGGAGGTAGAGACGGAGGGAAAAAGGGAAGGCGTAAAGAAAAGTGACAACATAAAATATACTGTTGTTAAAAAAAATAACTGACATTTTTCAAACATACGTACATAGATTTGCATGCGTGCACACACATACACACACACACACACACACATGCTCACATAAACACCCACCGCATACCATCAATCCCCATTATTTCCTTGTCTCACACAACTTGGCAGCAGCAGAGATTTTACTCAGTTGGATTTATTTACACACCACTTTAGCTTTATTGAGGCCCCAAAAAACGATAGAAAACTTCTCATGTTTCTCAAAACAGATCATCTCAATACAAAGTAAGAACTGTCTGCTATTGAAGAACATTTGCTATAGTATATTATATCACATTGAAGTTGCCCAAAAACTGCACTTTGTATTTTTGCCCACATGCATAGTATTGAGAGAACTTCCTGTGTATTTGCAGTATTCTTCCCACTGCCTAAAGCAGTGCAAGGCATTTTATACTTCATATGTGATCCATCAAATTGCTTCCCTGAGGCCTGAGACATGGACATAGGGTCTAGGGTAAAACCCAGAGAGGTATAGATTTAGGCTCATTTCCTCTGATTGATTTTCTGTCTCCAAATGGGGCCAGACAGACAAGGTTTTATGTCGGCACTAATGTTTCAATTGTTTCCTGTAGCATTACCAGGAATCTATGAACTCTGTGTGTGTGTGTGTGTGTGTGTGTGTGTGTGTGTGTGTGTGTGTGTGTGTGTGTGTGAGAGAGAGAGACTATCTTAATACATGCTTGTTTGTGGGTGTGTTCATGATGGATACAGCTGCATGTTTATTTTGTGGATCCAGTCTCTGTATAAACAAAAGGTACACCATATTGGTGTTTTAGAAGTGATATCACTATAAATTATATTTTTCCTGCTGCCTTTTTTTTTTTTGCCTCACAGCAAGAAGGTCCTGGGTACGAGCCCCAGGGTAGTCCAACCTTGGGGGTCGTCTCAGGTTGTCCTCTGTGTGGAGTTTGTATGTTCTCCTCGTGTCTGTGTGGGTTTCCTCCGGTTTCCTCCCACAGTCCAAAGACATGTAGGTCAGGTGAATCAGCCATACTAAATTGTCCCTGTATGTGTGTGTGTGTGTGTGTGTGTGTGTGTGTGTGTGTGTGTGTGTGTGTGTGTGTGTGTGTGTGTGTGTGAGAGCCCTGTAATGGCCTAGCAACCTGTCCAGGGTGTCTCCCCACCTGCTGCTCAATGACTGCTTGGATAGCTCCAGCATCCCCGCGACCCTGAGAGCAGGATAAGCGGTTTGGATAATGGATGGAAGGATGGATGATCCTGCTTCATCAAGTTACAGCATTCCCAGAATATAGATAAAGAGATTTATGTAGCAATGATGTACATAGAAATAAATGATATTGTATTACTATGACTTTTTCATGGCACTTAAAAAAAATCCAATTCAAAGATAGTGGGATATAGTGTAGTTTTTCTAAAATGCTAAAATGTGGATGATTTACTGAGCAAGCTGCTGGATCGTTGACCTGGACCTGTCATTTAGGCAACTCGAGGCCACTGCTCTTCTCGGCTGACTGGTGGCCATTGATGCAGTGTAATCTTACTCTATACTAGGAGGCAGAACCATCACATGGGCTCTGCTAAGTGTGTGACCGCACAGGGCGTTGCACCTCTAGGGCCTCGCGCTTGGCCTGCAGCCCTGCATTTTTTTCTTTCTTTCTTTAATAAGTCACTAGGAGAATCGCGGGGGATAAATGTGTCAACACTGCAGAGATGTGGTGGCTGAGCAGGTGTCCAAAGCTAGAAGTTGAATGCGACGGTGACCATAGGCTGCGTGTAGTGACCGGGCTGAAAAATGATCTAAAATCTGAATGAAATGTAGGCTGTAGACCTGAAATATTGAATTGTACTTCAACATGCCAAAAAAAGTGACAGCTGAGCTGACTTGATAATGTAAAGCCAATAGTTTTAGAATTGATTTTTTTTTCCTTTGAAAGACTATAATAGCAAAAAGTCATAGCTGCGACTATGTGCGTGATGATGCTGTATTATTCGACTCGTTAAAAATGTACTACACCAGGATTACGATGCAGTAGAACTAGAATAGCTGCGTGCGTGTGACCGTGATTCATGCACATGCATGTCAATGAGCAGGGCCACGCATGGCAAGGTCGCACAGGGCCTCGCACCCCCCTCCGCGATGCTCTGCCTGAAGGCCTACACACACACAGACAAGCCAGACAGCCGTAGACAAGGTGAGGATAGACTCAGTGATGGCTTCATAGTGGTTGCCATTGTCTGTGGCAAGCAGGATTTTTTTTTTTTTTTTTTAGCTGCTGCAGAAAAGACATCTTTTGTTGGCTTTTTTTGATTATGTAGTCCTTGTTTTCCTCCCAGTGGAGGTCCCAGGAGGCCGCTGCTACCAAAAACTTGAATGACCCTTCAGTAGACAGTTGAGCCATTGATGTTGGGGCACAGAGGGTGGGGGATTCTCTGATCTCATGCGTTTGTATCGTCTGTATGCTAACTCGTCACCATTGTATATGCAGCCTAATAGCATTGTGATGCCAGCAGAGTCCAGTCGCTTAGTGGTTGGGGTTTTTGAGGAGTGTTAATTAGTACAGAGGGAGGTAGCGCAGGGGAAGGAGCATGCACCCCTGTGTAGCTCCAGTGCTGAGGGCCGGTGTGTGCTTATTCTGTCTGTGCCAGAGCCTGAGTATGTAAGAGAGAAAATAAAGTAGATCACATTTCCAAAAAGAAAAAGAAGAAAAAACCTGCAAATGGCCTCATAATACTGACTGCTTCATTTACCTTGTATGTAACAGAAACATCCCATGGTGATTACAGTATCTGCACTGACTTACTGTTCCTAAAGACAAAGTCAGGGGGCTAGGCGGGAGAGGATGAGTGTAGATTTCTATAAGGACAATAATTTGCCTAAATTCCTTTGTTGTGTTGTTATCAGTATCTTAGTTAGACCCCGCTCAGTTTCAGTAGGATTTGTTGGAATAATGCATCGCCACTACAAGTTCTGACATTGCAAAATTACATTGATTGGATAAAAGAGGATCATACTCGTCAGATCCGACTATGACCAGACTCGATGAAGCAGCAATCTATGGCAACGCTGTCTTAGGGAGGGGGGCGGAGTCGGCTTGTGTTCGTCACGTGAATGCGTCCCTGTGTGTGTCGGAAAAAACAGTGGTTTGGCCTGGAGTCGCCTTGTCACGAAAGTGGGGAGGCGGTCTCCTTCGAGACTGCCGGCCGGAGAGATGCAGTTGGCGAACGCATGCAGTACGAGGGTGGGTGTTTGAATTAAAATAGGGATCGATTGGCCACTAAATTGGGAAAAATCAGATTTTTTTTTTTTAAAAAAAGAGGATCATACTAATCCCTAGAGGAACACTGTGTTTACTGTTTCTTTTTTTATATCTTAATTTTTATTTTTCATTATGTTTGTGTGTTTGTCACCATATAATCAGCCACCATTAAATAACAAAAATGGAAAAGTAGTTTATCAAGTAGGCCACTTTGGGCTTTTAAGGGTGATTTTAAATAACGGGTAATATAGAGAGAGGGCGTTGATATTTTAGAAAGTACTCTGTAATTGACTTTGTGCCCAAAAAGCACTCACCTCTGCCTCTGCCTCTGCCTCTGTCTGTCTGTCTGTCTGTCTGTCTGTCTGTCTGTCTGTCTGTCTGTCTGTCTGTCTGTCTGTCTGTCTGTCTGTCTGTGTCTGTCTGTGTCCCTCCCTCTCTCTCTCTCTCTAGCCCTCTTTCTAACTGCCTCTCATTCACCATTTTCCTTGCCACTCCTCACCATACTTTCTCTCTGCAATTCCCTTACTCTCTCTCCACCTTCCCCTCTCTGTTTGTCTGTGCCACAGTCTTGCTCCCCTTTCTCTCTGAAGTTGTCCTTTTAAATCCTGAGTGGTAGAAATCCATTTGACCTCCCTGTCGCCCCACTTGGAGCGTCACCTCGCTCTGTTTTGTGTGTCTCTGCTCGGTGTGCACACTTGAATGTCTGTACTTGTGTGTGTGTGTGTATGTGTATGTCTGTGAGAAAAGTGCATGCGCGTTTGATTCAGAGGGTTTTTTTTAGAGTAGTTTGTGTTCTTTTATATCTCCTGTTGACATTTTTCTGACACATTGATCAGGTTTCTGGGAGCAGACATGGCATTTCACTCTCTACCTATTCTGCTGTGTGTGTGTGTGTGTGTGTGTGTGTGTGTGTGTGTGTGTGTGTGTGTGTGTGTGTGTGTGTGTGTGTGCGTGCGTGCGTGCGTGCGTGCGTGCGTGCGTGCGTGCGTGCGTGCGTGCGTGCATTTTTTGAGCATCCACACATTCCCAAAAAGTGCCTGTTAAAAATCTGCAGTGTGGTCTCTACAATGAGAGTAATCACAGGAGAGACACTAACAGTCATATAACATTTAAGCGGTTGGGTTGGTAGTCAAATAACACTTGCACCACACGAAAAAATCAGCAGTATGAGCAGTTACTACACAACCTAGCAGACTATTCAGACAGGCCATTTCCCCGTATGGAAACCTTTTTTTTTATTTCTTTTACATCTTCTCCAGGTTCCTCCGGGGGCTCCAGTTTCCTCCCACAGTCCAAAGACATGTAGGTCAAGTGAATCGGCCATACTAAATTACCCTTAGGTGTGTGTGTGTGTGCGCGCCCTGTGATGGCCTGGCGGCATGTCCAGGGTGTCTCCCCGCCTGCCGCCCAATGCCTGCTGGGATAGGCTCCAGCAACCCTGAGAGCAGGATAAGCGCTTTGGGTAATGGATGGCTGGATGGATGGATGGATCTTCTCCAGACTGATTCTACATTTGCTCACTTTCATTTATCACTTGCTCATTTTTTTCTTGAGTCTCTCCCTGTTACTTCGTTTCTGTTTGTTTTGTTTCAAATGTGTCCATGTTCTTCTCTTCCTTTGCATAATGCTACATCAATGCTTCATCTGTTTCACCGTCATCATTTTCTTTCTTTTTTTGTGTACTGAACATTTTATGCTATTGCACAGAGCATGAAATTTTATGTGTTGCTTACTACCATCCCTCTTTCTACCATAAATCAATTTGACGTTTGTTTAATTAAGTACTTTATAATTTGTATTACTTCAACTGTGTTTATGATACTACTGGATATGTTTGTTTGTTTGTTTGTTTGTTTTTTTCTGACACTGCTGTATGACAGGCCGTATAGATAAACAGCAATGGAAAAAAATTTACAATTTTAACAATTCATTTAATTTAGGAATTGGGTGTCAACATGCATATGATGGAGGGATGAAATGTTGAAAAGGATTTCTTGTCACTTATCTCAGATTTCTTGAAATTTACCAACCCGTACGCTTATCTGCCGAACCTCAATGTGGATGCATTTTATGTGGCCAAAGCTTCAAAATATCTTGAAGTAGACCCTGAAAGTCTTCACTCAAACCAGACGTAATGACATTTAGATGTGAACAGCCACTCCCAGAGTGTGCCTGCTCAGAAGTGATAAGAAGAAAAAAAAAACAACAAAAAAGGACCGCGCCTAGCATCACTTCTTTAATGTTATGATTGTATGTGTCTTTGTACATTACCCCACTTAACCCTTACAGTGTTTGCTGCCCTAACATATCGAGTCGGGATATTTGCTGTGGGAAGAGAAGGTGGTCTGGCAAGAGGAGGCTTTTAAGCCTGACATGTTGCATGTTGTCTTTATCAATA